>NC_090231.1:56407888-56610388 GCF_024489055.1 Chanodichthys erythropterus
GTTTTGATATAGATGTTAGTTTGGTTATGGTCAGAGAGTGGAGTTTGCTGTTTGACAGTAAATGCACTGAAGGAGGAAGGGTCCATGTCAGTGATGGCATAGTCAACTACACTAGCCCCAAGACCTGAACAACACGTGAACCTCCCTAAAGAGTCCCCTCTGATCCTGCCGTTAAGAATGTACAGGCCCGAGGCTCGGCAGAGCTGCACTAACTCTTTACCATTTTTATTTACATATATACATATATACATATATACAATTTTTTTTACATTTATATATATATATATGTGTGTGTGTGTGTGTATATATATATATATATATATATATATATATATATATATATGTGTGTGTGTGTGTGTTTATATATATATATATATATACATATATATATATATTTGTGTGTGTGTGTGTGTGTGTGTATATATATATATATATATATATATATGTGTGTGTGTGTGTGTGTGTGTGTATATATATATATATATATATATATATATATATATATATATATATATATATATATATATATAAATATATACATATATGTTGAATAAGCCATCAGAATTGCAATAGAGGTGTTTACATGGTTTGCATGATAAAGAATAACAACTACATGGAGAACAAAAATAATTAACAAAATATAGCTGCAAGCAGCAATTCGGGGCCAAGCCCCAGAAGGGGCAGTAGCGCAATACGGAGCAGGAAGAGCAAAAACAGCAGAAATTGAATGTACATGCAAAACAGCTGGTTCAGAAGGACAGGTGGAAATGAAATGAAAATCAATAGAAGTTCAGAGAATGAACAGGGAATGAACTAAAAACACTTGTATCGCATTCAAGAGGAATAAAGATTAGTACAATGCTTATTTGGATAAAAAAGGTATCAAAATGACTCATTACACACAATTGTATAAAGGAACCCCACACAGGATTCGAACCCACGACCTCCGAGTCCAGTGTCCATTTCTCATCTCATTGCACCACTGTGCAGGTCGATGTTGGCACACCTGCCGAAGTTCATTAGTTCATGTGAAAATGAACTCAAAATGAAGAATTTTTATAAAACTGCACTGAATGTTATATATTTAATAACTACTTTAGATCATTCTGCAGCTCATCATGCTGTAGCGCAATACAGAGCAGGAAGAGGAAAAACAGCAGAAAATGAACAAACATGAAACAGCTGGTTCAGAATTACGGGCGAAAATGAACTCAGAATGTACATAAGCTTAGATGAAAATGAACACAGCATGAAACAAAAAGCATTTATTTCTAATCCAAGAGGCAGTAAAGGAATCAAAACACACTATTTCATAAAAAAGCTCCACCTGGGATTCGAACCCACTATCTTGGGGTGCAGAGCTCATCAGGTAACTGGCTTTACACATTGAGCTACTTGAGGATGCACATTCAACAATCTGTGGAAGAGAACTTTTAGTGTAAGAAAGAATTTACAAAAAAGCATTACTTAGCATGCTAACCATATTAGCATGCTAAGCTAACTTAATGCTAATGAAGCTCATGGTTAACTTGATAGCTGAAGAGCCACATTAAAGAGAATGACAACTGGTTAGCATGCTAAGCAATTAGCATGCTAAGCTAACTAGCATAAGACAACAAACACAAGCAAGGTCACATTCAGAGATGAATATCTTGGGAATGGTAGCGAATATCAATAGTAGTGAAAAAATGGAATACCGTACTTTTCAAAATGGCCACTACTGTACTGGGTGGAGTCTTAATGTAAGATATTGAATGTGATCAGTATGAAGAGAGGAATCAGTTGTATTGACATTCATTTTTCTGGAACAAAGGGTTCAAAAGTTATAACCTTTACAAAAGTGAATATTTGAACTGGTGGTGGCGCTATAGACTTAGTCCTAGATACTCCAAAGTTGGTCAAATTACTTTTAATTACTATCACTACAAGCATGCCAAATTTGATAATTTTCCTTCTTATGGTTCATTGATTACCATACAGGGGGAAGAAGAATAACTACGAATTTGGACATAAAGGAATTGCATGTGATAGCTTCAGATTAGACCAGTTTTAGGCAGAATGCCTAGAACAGACACAAGTTCTGCATCTTTTCCTGCCACAGTACCTCATGCGGTCTGGGCATGTGTCACACTGAGTTTCGAACCCACGATGCAGAGCATTCGGGATCCGTGGCGTAACACATTGAGCTAATCAGCCATGCAAGTTCATCAGTATGCTAAGCAGAGGTTTCAGTGTGAGAAAGAGTTCACAAAAAAAAAAGCTTCATAGCATGTTAACCATATTAGTATGCAAAGTTATTTAATGCCAACTAAGTTTTGGTTAACCTGTTGACTGAAGACCACATTAGAAAGAATAGCAATAGTTTAGCATGCTAAGCAATTACTGTGCTAAGCTAACTGCCATAAGACAACAAATACAAGCAAGGTCACATTCAGAGATGAATATCTCGGAAATGGTAGTGAATATCAAAAATCTGTTCAGTCATTTCTGTGCGGCTCGGTCCAAAGATCATCTGAGCTGATTTTGGACAAAATTGACCAAAATTTGTAGGAGGAGTAGCGAAACAACTGTTTTTCATTTACTTCAATACGGCAGACAGGTACATTTAAGGAAAATGACAAATGATACTTTGTCGGAATCGGCATAAGCCAGGGAATAAAATGACATGAAGCATACACATTTTGGAAAGTGTTTTCAAAAGCTATAAGCGTTTTTGAAATAATCATTACATCTGTGGAACAGTAGGTGGCGCTGTGCTGAAACTTCTCAGGTACCTTCACGACCTTCTAAAGGTCATACATACCAATTTTTTTGAAGATATGTCAAATTGTTTAAAAGATATCGCAATTTATGACAAAATTCAAAATGGCGGACACGTGATTCATCCAATATTGACAGAATCGGTATCGTCGGATTCGGCATGATCCAAGGAATCCATAGACACCAAGATCTTGATTTTCTGAAAAGTTATTGGCCAAAATAGCCATTTTTCATATCTCATGACCTGTAGGTGGCGCTGTTCCCAAGTTTGGCATAGACCCTCAGACCATGGTTCTGATGAAGGGTACCAATTTTTGTTTCGATTGCTCAAAGTTTGGCCGAGATACAGCCGCTATACTAATTTTGGGTCGACCTCGTTAACTTCGTGACATCATAACCTTTGAACAAAGATGAATAAAAAAAATCTCTTCAGTCATTTCTGTGCGGCTCAGTCCAAAGATAATCTGATCAAAGATTGGACAAAATTGGACAAATTTTGAAGGAGGAGAAGCGAAAAAAACAAATACTGTACTTTTCAAAATGGCCGCTACTGTAATGGGTGGAGACTTAATGTAAGAAGTTGAATAGCATCAGCATGAAGAGACGAATCAGATGAACTAAATTTAATTTTTCTATGACAAACAGTTCAAATGTTAAAACCGTTAGAATGTTGAAATTTTGAACTGGTGGTGGCGCTATAGAGTTGGTTCTAGAGACTCCAAATTTGGTCCAATCACTATTCATGAGCATCTCTACAACTGTGCCAAATTTCATCATTTTCTCATGTTCCGTTGATAGGGCTGCCATAGACTCCCATTCGGGAGGAAGAATAATAATAATAAAAGGGAAAACGTACAATTACAATAGGGGCTACAGCCCCTTCGGGGCTTGGCCCCTAAAAATCTAGGTATTTAGGTAGTCAGAGGTATCTAGGTACTAGGCAGATCAGCTTAAATAATTTATGATCTTTACCAAATAAAATAACACAGTTTAAAGCATTTACATGACTTATTAAGCATCATCTGTGTAAGTTTGTAAGCATTCTCAGATCAATCTACAGTTTGTGAGACAAAACACATGCATGCAGTTAAGGGCAAAGGTCAATCCCAGAAGATCAGATGCACAGCAGACCCTGTAGTCTCAGAGATGTGAGAGTTTTGTGCATATTTACCACAGGGACTCAAGAAGTCTGACAGTGCAAACAAATGCCACACACCTAATGCACTATTCTTTCAGACAATATGGGCGGCGGGGGGCTGAACATGACATGCATGTCACATCCTCTGTATGACCTCACAGCAGTAGCGTCTCCAAAATCCACAGACTGCTGTGAAAGACTTAAGCAATGTGGTCCTGCAGGGAAGCGCCACACACTTCAGCTCAGATGTTTTCTCATGGCCCTAAAACGGCTCTCAAAAGGGAAGCCTTTATGCTGGAGAGCCAGAGCCGGCTCTGCCATCTGTAAATACTATTTTGCATGCCTTTGTCAACAAAGAAGCCAGTCCATCTGTGGGAAGCAGTATGACATGATTTACCTCTTTTGTTACTCTGAGGACGTGGTGGGTTAAGTCAGGCATGGGAATTCCTCATTGAGCAGGATTTCCTTCTGATTTGAAATGGTTGGAATAATATGGGAACCTCAGTGAGCGCTCAGATTTATTGTAGCACTGCAGGAGTATGAGCAATTATGATTACATT
The DNA here is from genome assembly GCF_024489055.1 of Chanodichthys erythropterus. Taxonomy (NCBI): domain Eukaryota; kingdom Metazoa; phylum Chordata; class Actinopteri; order Cypriniformes; family Xenocyprididae; genus Chanodichthys; species Chanodichthys erythropterus. The sequence continues at coordinate 56,412,347 of NC_090231.1, forward strand.
TACAATTATGTTGTTGGCAGATGCATTCTTAACAAATATTTTGAAAGAAAAATCGCATAAAATATGCAACCTTGAGTCATTTATTGAATTGGTTTACTGAAATTGTGCTTTATTTATGTGATTACCTGAGCAGAAACAAATGCCATGTTTACTTTTGAGCTTTAGGTGTAAGGTGGGGTTTTCTAATCTTTGACATGGCTTTCAAAAGGTCAAAAGCGTGAGTTTTCGGCTCACTGAGCAAAGCTCTATATATTTAGACAAGCAATGGTAACCAAACACCTATGGAAGTTTGTTTCCACCACAAAATAAAACAATTTAAAAGATAATTGACTTTTTATCTCACAATTATGACTTGTTTTCTTCTTCTCAGAATTGTGTGATATAAATTTGCAATTGTGAGAAATTAAGTCAGAATTGTGGGGTATAAATGTGCAATTCTGACTTTTTTCTCGCAATTCTGACTTTATTCTCAGAATCGTGTGATATAAACTCACAGTTCTGTGTTATAAAATCAGAATTGCAAGATATAAACTCGCAATTCTGAGAAAAAAGTCAGAATTGCACATTTATATCAGGCAATTCTGACTTTATAACTCGCAAGTATGAGATTATATCTTGCAATTCTGAGAAAAAAGTCAGAATTATAAGATACAAAGTCATAATTATCTTTTAAATTGTTTTATTCCATGGTGGAAACAAACTTCCATAAACATCTGTACAACAAATGAGTGGTAGAGTTTGTTTTATTTGAATGCCTCTGGTCCCATGAACCAGTCTTTTATGAAGCATATAATCACCAGGTGTGCTTTTTAGCAGATGATTTAGTCATCATTAGTGCCCTGTGGGACGGTCAAATGTCAAAGGTTGGAAATGGTCTCGAGGTCAAGCATGTCTTCAGGAAGGTAAATCTAAGTTCACTCTTTACTTTTTTAGCTTTAACTCTAAACAACGAACACAAAGAACCATTTATCATAGTGACCTAAGAACAAAGCTGAAAGCCATGCTGAAAATGTGAAGTATTTTTGAACTAATTACAATTTAGCTACTGTGTTATATGACGTAGTCAGTGTGAAATTCCCTTTGTCTTGAGGAAATGTGCAGGATGTCAGTGTAGTGACTTTACATTTGTGTGTTGGACACTGAAAGGTTAGTTTGTATAGGCATTTGTTCAAATACAGAAACTAAAATTATTTCTAATTCTATTTCTGCTACTAATAACTTTTATGCTTAGATTTTGTTTTATCCTTTAAATCTCCAAATAAGAAAATATAATGAATGAATATGCTATTTGTAACATTTTGAAATCTATAATTCAAAATAAGTTTTTTTTTTTTTTTTTTTTACTCATTATTATGAATTCCCAGTCCGTTATGACCAACAATTTTGCCTCTAATATGTTCTTCTTCTGCTGCTATGGAAATCTACGGCCTGTAGACTCATTTGTGGGAAAGTTATGAAATTTGACACACAGATAGAGGACAGTCTGAAGTGTTACCATAGTCTCTAACTCGAACCCTCTATAGCGCCACCAACTGTCCAAAGTTGCACTAATGTTTATGCTAATATCCGTAAGGACTAGAAACAATAATTTCTTCCTCCAGTGCCTTGGCTCAAGATGATTCGAATGACCCCAATGACAGCATTTTCTGTCTTGAAAATTTTTCCACCATTTTAAATTTTATGAAAAACCTACTTTTTCGAACATTTTTTCTAGACAGTTACTCCAATTTTTCATGCAAATCGGCTCAGATCATCTTCAGACCATGTGACGAAGAGTTATGGAAGTTGATGAAGTTGATGAAATTGAATCGTCGAATAACAAACAAACAAATCTACTTTGACGTATTCAGATGTGTGTTATGACAACCATGACCTGAGGTTACCTGCACAGTTTTAGCTCAGTGAAGATCTTAAAAAACAGCTATTATGCTTATAACTTCTAAACAGTTTACCAAAAATAGGTTTGGAACAAACTATTTATAATTTTAGGGATCTCCTATTTTGAATATTTTCGTAAAATGCTATATTTTGTTAACCCATTGGCGTTTTGTTACAAAACTTGGTATGTGTGTTCCGCATGATGCCTTGAAGGTACTCAAAAAGTTTTGGGGCAGTTATAATGAAATTTCAAAAAATGCTAAAAGTTTTTGATTTATTTTGCCTATTTTATTGAAACAGATTCTGTGAGTCATACCAAGATCAATGATACCAATTATGCCATAGTCGTTCGAACTTGCTGTCCACCATTTTGAATTTCCTTGAAAACCTACTTTTTCGAACTCTTCCTAGTCCATTGGTCTGATTTTCACCAAATTCGAGTCAGGTCATTTTCAGACCATGCCAAACACACTGACCACACCACATCAAATTGGTTACAGTGCCACCTATTGGTCAAAAATCATAAGCAATTAAATTACAGTACAGTCCAAAAGTTTGGAACCACTAAGATTTTTAATGTTTTTAAAAGAAGTTTCGTCTGCTCACCAAGGCTACATTTATTTAATTAAAAATACAGTAAAAACAGTAATATTGTGAAATATTATTGCAATTTAAAATAACTGTTTTCTATTTGAATATATTTCACAAAGTAATTTATTCCTGTGATGGCAAAGCTGAATTTTCAGCATCGTTACTCCAGTCTTCAGTGTCACATGATCCTTCAGAAATCATTCTAATATGATGATCTGCTGCTCAAGAAACATTTAATGTGTACAATTGTACAAAATCTTTTTTTTCAGGATTGTTTGATGAATAGAAAGTTCAAAAGAACAGTGTTTATCTGAAATCTAATCTTTTGTAACATTATAAATGTCTTTACTGCCACTTTTGATTGATTTAATGCATCCTTGCTGCATAAAAGTATTCATTTCTTTAATTTCTTTTCAAAAAAATAAAAATAAAAATTCTTACTGACCCCAAACTTTTGAACGGTAGTGTATAATGCTACAGAAGCTTTGTATTTCAGATAAATGCTGTTCTTTTGAACTTTCTATTCATCAAGGAATCCTGAAAAAAAAAGTACACAACTGTTTTCAACATTGAAAATAATCATAAATGTTTCTTTAGCAGCAGATCAGCATATTAGAATGATTTCTGAAGGATCATGTGACACTGAAGACTGGAGTAACGATTCTGAAAATTCAGCTTTGCATCACAGGAATAAATTACTTTGTCAAATATATTCAAATAGTACACAGTTATTTTAAATTTTAATAATATTTCACAATATTACTGTTTTTTACTAGCCTGACGTGGTCATACTCAATTCTAGTCAGAATATGAGTCTGATACTGCTCCATTGGGCTTTGATTATGGGGGCGTATTTCAACCGATCCAGGAAAGACCTCAATTGGATAGACCTACAACCAATCAGAGCTACAGAGTAAGTGACGTATGTTGAGCGACGCATAGTTGTCAACAGAACTCTTATTAGCGACCATCGGGGCCAGCTGATAAATCAAACTTTTGCCGAATCCCGTAGGAAGGACGGCAAAGACATCTTTCCCATCGACAAATGCCTTGATCGCGGTCCTCTGTTCCACTTTTAAAATTAATGCGCTGTCGATATCTTCTATAACGGACGCGATGGCGGAATCTACACACCTCAGTTCTTCAACAGCCATCATTGTTGTAAACTAATTGACCTTTTGCAAAGACTCGTCCCCCTTAGTTACTGTTGCTTTGTCCGACAAGCCGTGGCGCTGTCACGCCACACAGAGTGGAAAATACATTGCGGAGCAAAGAAGAAACTGACAACACATCGACAGACGAGACAGAGCAGGTTACTTATGATATTAAACAAAGTCCCAGCTTTCAAACTGTGTAGTTATTAAAAAAATTCAAACAATAAAAACCGTCTTGTGGCTCTTTAATGTGTTGTGACCATGATCGTGACAGATTGCTGTAGCGCTTCAGCTCAAGAGGCTCATGAACCGATCATCTCTTCCTACTAGTCCATTTATAGCATCAAATGAACATGAGAATGAATGTTGTTTCAAACGCAGAAAGACGTCAATATGCACAATTTTTCAAGTTTAACTCCACCGATGTAAATCTTCTAACTCCTGACTGCTTTGTTGGACAAAATGGCGGATGCGGCGTTCTGATTGGTTAGATCGCTTGTCAATAAAACTCCCCAAGCTCTCTTTGATGACGTGGGTGGTTACGTAACCGCAGATAGCCTGTCCATCATCGATTAAAGCCCGCCCTGGCAATTTGATTGGCTCGGCCTTCTGGGAGCCGAGCATAATTACTCCACAATGGATCGAGTCCAGACCGAACTTCCCGTCCAAAAAATGTTGTGGGCGGGGTTCGGGCTGGCACCCAGGCTAGTTTTTTACTGTATTTTTAATTAAATAAATGTAGCCTTGGTGAGCAGACGAAACTTCTTTTAAAAACATTAAAAATCTTAGTGGTTCCAAACTTTTGGACTGTACCATTACTTGATTTTTCAGCCATATTGATTTAATCATCTAAAATGTCTTTAATTACTCATTGTTGCAGTTGGTTTGATGCTCCCAGCCATGCTTGCATAACTCATTATGCCTTTTTGTGCTGGCCCCTTAATTGCTGCTTGCAGCTACATTCTATAAGAGTACTTGTTTTGTTAAGGAAAGAAGTGCTAGTGAAGAACAAGCCTGTTCAAAACAAAGAAATTTGTGATTTGTCATGTATCTTTTCCAATCGAGAAGTAATTACCTGAAAATATTACTTACAGTAATTGTGTGTGTTTATAATACCTAAAATGCTAACCTTTTGTTTTATTTTAAATGTCTAAAATGTCTTTCCACCACATAATGCTTTTAAACTCAATATATATTTTTAAATGTGTTGGAAATGTTTATTAAATCTCCTGTGAAGCATGGTTGTCTAATGTTAGGCATCCTTAGCGGACAAATTCATGTAATTTCTAAGCACACATTGTGAACACAATTGTGTATGCAGGAATTATCCTGAACACTACATTTAAAAATCCTTGACAAAACCTCTCTGTCTATGTCTATCTGCCCGTGGATCATTGTTTTGGCTTGTTTTTGATCAGTGAGTTCTGCATCACGTACAGGTATGTTTCCTCAAGAGTTATGCTTGGATAAACCGATAATGGCATTGTGAGAAACCTTCCTTGTGGTTGTTTTGCCCTGAATAAAATATAAATATAACATCTTGTGTTTTGGCTTGTCTTTTTTAAATTTGTGGCTATGGTTGAATGTTCTTTGTTTCTCTCTGTCATATTTCTCCTGTGCATTTTTATATGAGGCTGAGATTGTATGTGAGATTGTTGACTCAGACGGGAAAAGGATGAATTATGGGATAAAATAAGCATCAGAGGAAATTTTGCCTCATAAGTAGTTTCAAAATGTCATTAAATCCCAAGTAGTCCATATATGATATTGTGCCACTCTGAACATCACAAACCAAACTGCTGTTAGTATCCTTCAAAGTGTGCAGGTACTTCAATTAATGTCATTATTCATCATTTAGAGATTTGACAAAGTGCAGCTCTGAATTTATTAGCATACTTCATTATATACCCCATGTGTGGGAACTTGCCGCTGGCTGTCTTCTGCCTTAAAAGCACTTTCAGTGTTTATACCATACTACTCCTTGTTTGCTATGACATATGATGCCTGTAGGAGAAAGGTCAAATGGGGAAATCTTTCACAACTGAAAAAGTCTGAAAAAGAAACAAGTATACATTTCCAATGGAGTATTAACAATTGCATAATTCCAGTAATCTACCTCAAGGGTCATTTTGATCATTTAACAAATCCACATGGAAGAGTTCTGTTTAATCTTTTCCTGTGTGATGTGCAGTCACATTGTTTGCTAGAAGAATTTGTCCTACAAAAATGCTGACATTTAATACAAACCTATTGTGATCGGAAACAAACTTACCGCCATGAGCTGATAAAGCACGGGACTGCAGCAATTGTTTGGATGTGAGATACTATGGGACGGGCCCCAGGGACTATCCATTCGAGGCACAGATAATTCAAGGAGTTCCAGCAACACCCAGACATTCTCATGTTGTTCTTTTACAACTGACACCGAAATCATGCGTGGACTCCTCTGAGTGCATGATAAGAAATAGGCTATAGGCACGGATAATTGCTCCTATACGCTCATCTGTAAAAGCTGGTCTTCTTTCAGACAGAGGGTGTGGTAGTGAATCTAATCTGTCCTTGTAAGCATGTCTAGCATTATCTCATCTTCAAATTGTCTTAATGTCAGGTACAAGATAAGGCTTATCTCATCAAAGATGAGACAGATATAATGATGTTTACATCAGTAAATACATTTCTTATAAATTTCTTTGTGAAATCTTGAGATGACCTTGTGTTAATTTGTATTTTGCACTGTGGAGAGAATTTTAGCATTAAGTATCACTTCAAGTATCAGAAATCTCCATGTTCACTACTATGGTATGGTATGGATCCACAGAATATTGAGGATATGAGGAACACATATTCACTATTAACTAGACTTTTGCCTCAATAAACTCTTAATTTATTTCTTATTAAAGGGTTAGTTCACCCAAAAATTTAAATTCTGACATTAATTACTCACCCTCGTTCTACACCCGTAAGACCTTCGTTCATCTCCGGAACACAAATTAAGATATTTTTGATAAAATCTGATGGCTCAGTGAGACCTGCATTGCCAGCAAGATAATTAAAACTTTCAATGCCCAGAAAGCTACAAAAGATGTATTTAAAACAGTGACAGATGGGCGATTTCAAAACACTGCTTCATGAAACTTAGAAGCTTTACGTGTCTTTTGTTTCGAATAAGTAATTCGAAGCGCCAAAGTCACGTGATTTCAGTAAACGAGGCTTCGTTACGTGTTTCGAAATTTCTTTGGCAGTTAGATATGTGCTCCGAACCACTGATTCGAAACAAAAGATACGTAAAGCTTCGAAGCTTCATGAAGCAGTGTTTTGAAATTGCCCATCTGTCATAAAGTCGTTATGTTTTTTTGGCACACAAAAAATTATTCTCATCGCTTCATAACATTAAGGTTGAACCACTGTAGTCACATGAACATCTTTAGTAGCTTTCTGGGCATTAAAAGTGTTAATTATCTTGCTGTCAATGCAGGCTTCACTGAGCCATTGGATTTTATCAAAAATATCTTAATTTGTGTTCTGAAGATGAATGAAGGTCTTATGGGTTTAGAACGACACGAGGGCGAGTAATTAATGACAGAATTTTCATTTTTGGGTGAACAAACCCTTTAATAGTTAGTAAGGTTTTTGTAGCATTTAAGTTTAGGTATGGGGTAGAATTTAGGGATGTAGAATAAGGCATTAATATGTGCTTTATAAGTAACAGCCAATATGCACTTTCTTCTTTCTGATGAACACAATCAGAATTATATTAATAAATATCCCGATGCATCCAGGCTTTATAATGACATTGAATGAGATCAAGTAAGAGTTGAAGAAAGTGCCTCCATCCACATCCATCCATCCTAAAAAGGTGTACTCCACACGGTCCGGGAGGTTAATAAAGACCTCCTGAAGCGAAGCGATGCGTTTGTGTAAAAAATATAATTATTTAATAAGTTATGAAGTGAAATATTTATCTTCTGCCAGACCGCCTTCTGTATTCTATTTACAAAAAAGAAAATGGAACTGGTGTCACGTCAGTTAAGCTTTTTTCGTATGTTGAATAGGGGATATAGTGTAAGTGATTTGAACTCTTTGTAAGTTGAATACAGAAGGCGGTCTGGCGGAAGCTAGGTATTTTACTTCATAACTTGTTAAATATGGATGACGTGTGAAGTACATTTCATAACTGCAAACTAGTTGCTTTTTGGCTAAATTCGCCGTTTTGAATCAAAATACGTCATTTATGTGAATCGTGTAGATCCGAAGTGTTTTTTTTGGTGGGGGGCGTATGGTGTCAGGGTGAGTTTAGGCACATTAAATCGAAAATGGGCTACTTTCCCATTTCCATAGACTAGAGTGAGACCACAGACTTCACGCAAGCTGTCGTGATCTTTTTGGGCGCTCTGTTGTGTGACTGACACATCGCTGTAGCGCTTCAGTTCAGACAGAGCACACTCAAACTGATCATCTCTTCCACTTTACAACACGAAATAAACATAAATGTATGTTGGATGAACGAATACCAAAGGTATGTTGAAAGATCCAGTACAACTTACTGAAATCCGTGTCATGTAACGTTAATCGATCAATCATTGTTTCAACTGCGGAAAAGCAACAATAAAATAGCTTGTAAAAATGTCACATTTACAGTAACATTCGCCTCAGAAAGGACATTCAATGACAAAACAAGGCAAATCAGACCGAAGTCATGACACATTTAAAAAAAAAAAAAAAAAAAAAAAAAAAAAAAAAAAAAAGAACAAAAATTTTGGCCATTATGTTTGGTGTGGTAAGTACAAAAGAGCTCAAAAGAATATCACTGCAATAAAGGTTTATTAGTGTTAACTGCACGGCCAATGAGCCCGCTCGAGCCCACCAAAAGGGGCAGGTATCGGGCTATATAAGCGGCAGTCTCACCATGGTAAATTGATTTAATTCGTCTGAAGCAATGGCATGAGGCGTCTCGCGTGTAGCACGGCAAAGTACACAGTACTTGTTCTTTATCTAAGGGAACCAAGGTTACATTGGGAACCGAGTATGTTCCCTTGCGATACTACACGAGTACTGCGTCGTTCATCTTATTAATCATATTAATTATTAATAAGACAAGACGCATTTGGGGAGAGTACAATCAGGCCGTGCTACACAGGGGGATGACCAAGCATGGGGCCAGAGCACTTGAAAAAGGGCTTGCAACAGATAGCCTGGGCTTTGTGACCGGAAGACCTTTTGTGCGGCCACCGAAGCAGACAAAAAGCTGTTCCACCTGACGAAAGGAGGCGGAACGGTCAATGTAAGTCCTCAGGGCCCTGACAGGACAGAGTAGGTTCAATTCCTGTTCATCCTGAGAAGGAGAGAATGACGATCTGTGCCCTAAAGGGGGTAGATAGGACTTTGGGGACATATCCATGTCTTGGTTTCAGAACGTTAGGCCCAAATTCAAGACACGAGGGGCGAGAGCGCCTGTAAATCTCCCACATGCTTAACTGATGCTAACACTAGCAGTAAGGCAGTTTTTCAGCGACATGGGCCGTAAGTTGGCAGCCTAGATTAGTTCAAAGGGAACACCTCTAAGAACCACAGAAAGGTCCCAGGTAGGAACCGTGAGAAAATGAGGAGGATTCAACTTCCTGGATCCCAGTCTCCCGGGCATACTTGCGGGAAGATCTGCTCAAAGTGATCATTCTGAATGAGCGCTTTATCAGGGACCTGTTCAGATGAGGTTGAGATCGAGGATGGGTCTGAGACCGCCATCTTATTTAGGGATGAGGAAGAACCTGCTGTAAAAACCTGACTCACTCAGTGCTGAGGGAACCACCTCTATGGCTTCTTTCGCCAGCATGGTGTTTACCTTGGAATGCAGGACATAAGTGTCCTTGCTTTCCACAGAGGTTTGGACCACGCTGTTGAATAACAGGGCCTGTTGAGCGAATTAGAGTACATAATCTCATTTTACTATGTTCAGCACCAAAGCTGACACTCCGGGGATTGCCTGCCAGGCCTCGGCCCACGTGGCGAGGGGATGAATTGGTTCTGGCACTAAATTGATGTGAGGGACTGTGGTATGTGTATGGGGTGGAAGAGGAAATTTGCTCTCTTTTTGAGTATCTGCTATAACAGCGGTGCACTGCCAGGGTGTTTGAACAGGCACTGTGCAGGCAACAAACACTTTTTCTTGAACACCCGGAACTGAACGGGGTGACAGGAAAGCTGGGCGAGGCATTTTGGAGGGTGGTCCAGCCGCAGCAGGACTTAACCCCCTCCTCTTCCTTTCTTGGACATCAGGCCGACTGCTGAGGCGCAGGGTCCAGCACTATCTTGAGCCAGGGTCCCTGTCACATCGGAGGGGGGTGGCGGCTAGCAGAGCACGAGCGCCATCTATGCTCAGGCCATGGCACTGGCTCAGTGGCTGGCGGCTCGTCCTTGGGTGGCTGCTGCTGAGCTGGAGCTGACTTAGAGCGGCTCGAAGCAGGGGAGTTGGAGCGTTTTGGCAGAAAGTGTTGCATTGCCTGGGACGACTTTTGTGCCGATGTGAAGCGCTTGGCGAAACCATCGACGGCAGGGCCAAAGAGAACAGTGGGGGAGACGGGCGAGTCAAGGAAGACGGCCTTGTCCGAGTCTTTGATCTTGGTCAAGTTGAGCCACAGGTTCAAGTTGAGCCCAATTGTCTGAGCCGTGGTCTTCGTGGCGCGTAGGGCCAAGTCCGTGGTGCTACGCAGCTCCTTGAAGGTGGCTGAGTCGTGCCCAGCCTCATCTAAGTCACGGAGGAGCTTTGCTTGGTACACTTGGAGTACCGCCATGGAGTGCAAAGCTGAAGCTGCCTGACCGGCTGAGGTGTACACCCGTCCAGCAAGGGCCAAGGTGGTACAGCAGGGCTTGGATGGGTGGGCGGCCTTCGACTTCGATCCAATGGCATCGGGCGGGCTGCCACAGCTTCTTCCAAAGGAGACAGATTCTCATATCCTTTCTGCCCGGCGCCGTCAATGGAGATAAGAGCGTGAGAGGCAGAAGGTTGCAAGCGGGCAGAGTAGGGGGCATGCCATGATCTAGTGAGCTCATCTTGGACCTCCGGAAAGAAGGGCGCTGACCACTGAGGAGTGCTTGGTGGCATCCAGGCAGGAACCACTCATCTAAGCGGCTGTGTGTGGGTTCTTCAGGCGCAGACCACTCCAATCTGAGCTGTTCAACTGCCTTTGACAGCACACGGGTGAGTTCTGAGTTGATAGATGCCCTGGTTTCAATTGGCTCCAAAGACGGCAGGGGGTGGGGTCATGAGGCAAGCCCGACCACTCTTTGGCATCTGAAGGCGCCAAGGACATGGTGTCATCCAGCGGCTCTTCATCAGATCTCCCGAACGAGAACAGGTCGCTTGCGATGGCAGAGGGGCATTGGTCTGGGCGGGAGAAATGGATGGGGGAAACCTCTCTGTGTAGAGAGTGAGGTATGCGGGACCTGAGCCAACTTGAGCTCACTCTCATCTGAGCGCTGAGATCCTCTGCCTTGCTGTTTTTTCCTCACAGGCTCCCGGGAGGAAGAAAACAGGAGGGCACGAGGGGCTGAGTCACATTCTAAAAAGGATGCTATCTGCGAGTGCAAAGAGGCCAGACTCATACACTTGCAATGAGAGTTGCAATGTTTCAGTGAGCATGGATTCTGCGTGGGATTTCCTTAGAAATAACACACACTCAACTGTGCCCATCATCAGCGTGCAGAGGGGCTCTGCATGTGTCACAGCCGTGGCGCGACATTTGCAACATCGCAGAAATTTGCTCTTTAGAATAGCTCTTTTAGTAAAGCAACTTGCAAAAGGATACACCGCAATGCACTCGTTCGACGCTGCAGTCGGCTCGGGGGTGAAGTGCTGACCAGGCTGCTTGGAAGTGGCATGGGAACAAAGCTACTTGAGAGGGATGAGCTGACCAAACTGCTGCAGAGCGGCGAGTTGATCAGTGGTGAATTCCAGCTGCTTGCATGTGAAGGCGGCTTTAAGTCTCGTAGATCAAGCGAAGAGATGATATCTGCGTCGCTGAAGGAGAATGAATCGATTTGCCATGGTGAGATGGGCGCTTACATAGCCCGACACCCCGCCCTTTTTGGTGGGCTTGACCGGGCTCATGCAATTCTGCGCTGTCACCGCTGTTTACTTTAACTTTACTAACCAATGGCTACACTGTGTGATTGTATAAAGGCTTCAGAATCAGAGAAAAAGTTTTCCCCATATGCATCTTTTAATAAGATGATCAACGCAGTACTCGTGTAGTATTGCAAGGGAACACTTGGTTGATTGTCTGGAGCTGCTGTTCTGTTGACAAGAAACTCTTATTTGGATTTACTTGTGTACTGTACATTCATTTGTGCTTCCTTGTCGTTTGCTCATCTGTACTTTCATGAAGCATTTTTTTGCACATCAGCTGTGATAAACAGACATCCACTCACATTATGTAACAGTGGCCAGATGAGAGTTTTGCAGGTAACTGCACACCACTGCCCACTAGAGAATGAGAAGTTTCATTGGTGGTGCATTCGCCTTGCATGCCAGCAGTGATCAGGCTGGGGTTGAGGGATTCAAGACTGACTCAGAGCAGGGTAGTTAGTATTGGAGTGCGAGTTTGAGGCGGAGCAATGAAGAGAGGGGTGCGTTTGGGTTGGTTTAAAAAAAAAAAAAAAATTAATTCAACTGAGAAAAATCATATACAGCACCTTTAAACATTACATTTAAAGACATTAAATTAGGCCAGTTACAAAGAGAACTGACAAGTTCATATTTTATAAACTCCATGTCATCATAGACCACCAATACTTATCTTTATTGGAGAGTGCGTCTCTTTGCTGCCTTGTTACTCCGAACTAAGTTAGGAGACCTCTCCTAAATAATTTAAGTGTCAAGACTAGGTCTTGGCTCCCAAGAAGAGATTCAAAAAGGTTCCCAAGTCTAGGAATAAGTAAAATTACATCATTCTTAGAAGTAAAATTTTGCTCCAAGCAGCAAAACAGCAACGGAGAAGCAGTTTATGGCATCAAAAAAAAAAACTTCAAATCAAGCAGAAAGACTTTACCAAACACGATTTATTTGGCAAAGGAAAAAAAAAAAAAAAACCCACGCATTACAACTGACATTTGCCATCACATCATCCCTCACAGTCAAGGCCATCAGTCATGTCTGTGGCCTCGCCCATGTCCGCCATGGCCTCGTCCTTTTCCGCCATGACCACGTCCTCGTCCTTTTCCGCCATGACCACGTCCTCGTCCTTTTCCGCCATGACCACGTCCTCGTCCTTTTCCGCCATGACCACGTCCTCGTCCTTTTCCGCCATGACCACGTCCTCGTCCTTTTCCGCCATGGCCTCGTCCTCGTCCTTTTCCGCCGTGGCCACCACCTCGATGGGGAGTTTGAGGATCGCTTCCACCACACACTGGAGGCATGGGCGGCTCGGCAGCAGGCTTCACTGGAGGCATGGGCGGCTCGGCGGCAGGCTTCACTGGAGGCTTGGGCGGCTCGGCGGCAGGCTTCACTGGAGGCTTGGGCGGCTCGGCGGCAGGCTTCACTGGAGGCTTGGGCGGCTCAGCGACAGGCTTCACTGGAGGCTTGGGCGGCTCGGCAGCAGGCTTCACTGGAGGCTTGGGCGGCTCGGCGACAGGCTTCACAGGAGGCTTGGGCGGCTCGGCGACAGGCTTCACAGGAGGCTTGGGCGGCTCGGCGACAGGCTTCACAGGAGGCTTGGGCGGCTCGGCGACAGGCTTCACAGGAGGCTTGGCGACAGGCTTCACAGGAGGCTTGGGCGGCTCGGCGACAGGCTTCACAGGAGGCTTGGGCGGCTCGGCGACAGGCTTCACTGGAGGCTTGGGTGGCTCGGCGGCAGGCTTCACTGTATGGATACAGATAATGAGTCCATTAAGCAGTATTCAATCTCATATACAGCACAAACATACAAGAGCATGAATATCAAGTCTTACAGAGTGAATTGTGTTTTAAGCAATCATCTTTAATATTGTAAAGCCATCTGTGTTTGAAACAGTATTATGGGCTGAATTCAGGTACTTTTGTCAGAGTAGGTTTTTTTTTTTTTTTTTTTAAAAAAGACAGCTGACCCAAACACTACATAACTGTAAAGTACAAATATCTATATGGAGGCATACACTGATGTCCACATCCATTGCTGCAGCATTTCTCATTGTTCAGACAGTCATGGTCAGACGAACACAACTCGCCACTCTTTCTCACTCCAGATATTTTGCTTGGACACTCCTGGCTTTGCGGTTATACATACGTGACAGAAACCCATAGGACTGAATGCTGAATGTCACTCATGGTTTTTAAAAAGGAAAAAAAAAGTTGGAAGTTGTTAAAGATGATCAAAGTAGGGGTTACAAAAATATATTAGTTCCTCCTTTATACTTAAGTTTCAGGTTTAGTTCAATGCGTTACATGTCGTTTCCTTTGCGATTTGTGAAAGGATAGCAATTTGTGTTAACTTGTTTATGCACCATTTTCAGTTTCAGTTATCTGCTTCTAGTCAAGTATTTGATGCCTGAGACATGCCAGTGAAAAGAAAATAGATTTGTATGTGGAGAAGTCTCATTTTTAAATTTTGGAAAAGACTAAACACCTCAATGTTGCAATAAATCAAGGTAACAGCCCCTTAAACCTCTAAAAACTCTCAAGTCTCAGTTGAGCTCAAGTGCACAAAAAGGCCAAAAGTAAACCAATATCCTTCAAAATGGTCTGGTCAATACAGCAAATACATAAAAAGTGCTGGTTTCAACATCAGCTGCAGCCATTTCCTCTTCTACATTCACAAAGTAGCATAGTAGACAAGGTTTGGGAGAGTAGAGGCAAAACACAAGACATACTACCTTCAATGCATCTAGATACTGATATCACCTCTTTATATCAAACTGCTGCAGAAAAAGTTAAGTGCCATACAAAGTGTAATTTATAAAGTTGCATTACTCATCACAAATGTAGAGTAAAAAGTACATTTACTTGCTCAAATACAGTCAAGGAGAGAATAATAATACGACTAAATAATAATACTATTTTTTTATTATTATTATTATTATTAATTATTTTTATTATTTTTATTATTATTATTTTGTATGGCACTCACTCATTTACGCATTTCTTCGGGCTTTGAAATCAAGTTAAATGATCTTCTCACCTGCTACGACTCCAGCGTCTGTTGTGCTCAAACATGCAGACAGACACAACAAAAGAGCACTCAATAAGCAGAACACTCGAGCTGTCATCCTCTCGACCTGCGAGCTCCCAATAATGTCTGCTAGAAGACACACTGGATTAATAAATCAGAAAGAATAAGAAGGGACAGAAAACACGTGCTGCTGAACCCCGCAACAAAAATCGTTGAGAAACGCGTTTTTAAAGATCCAAGGAGGTCTGGGCAACTCCAGCCCTGATGAAACTCACCTGCATCTAACTTCCTATCCTAATCTTGTTCAGGTGTGTTTGATTCGGGTTGGGGGAGCGGAGCGCCTTGTTCACACCAGATCTCGTAATAATTACCGTAATTAAGAGATTATCTAGCGTTTCTGTGGCAATTATCAACGCCTAAATTAATTTGCAGTGGTCAGGTGGTACAGCGATCACGTTTTAAATAGAAGATGGGTTGCGTTCATGTTATGAGAAATTATATTAGGCTACCGTAATTCTGGCTTGTAAAAGCATGTGATTCTAGCGCTATACTGCATCTTAATGTGCATTTACCCATGCTATGGTAATTAAAATTAGTCATTTTCAATACCATTTAGGGCGGATAGGGTGGCACGTTGGAATGTAGGTCAGAAATTTCTGAAAGGTACTAGTTGACCGCTGTAAATTTGTTTTGGAGGTGGGAAAAGTATGAATCCGAAGACGTGAAGGGCTCCAAGTATACAGTATGGACATGTCTGTGGAAAGAAGAAACTGCAGAAATTTAGGCCCCACCTTCCACCTTGCCCCACCTCTCCTTAGCATTTAAAGCTACAGACTAGAGCCCTGCGCGGGACTGATTTCCGCACCCGCCCGCTCCCGCTGAATATCTGACCAGGACCGCCCGCGCCCGCAAAGTTTGTGTCCAAACCCGCCCGCTCCCGCGGACTTTCTCTCAGCTTGTAAAAAAAGGCCTAAACAAATACTCTTTTAGACAAAATTTGTTAAAGTTAACATCCAGAATAACAAAATTTAAACATGATTGCGTTTAAATAAGATGAAGTAGCCGCAAAACCAAAGCACCACACGTGATAAAAAACATTGGGTATTTTTTTTATTAGCGTTATAAAACATTAACCGTTAACAAAACCACAACTAGCGGCACCTCAGTTTTTAAACGCAGGGTACTGCACACTCGCTGAACGATTAACTAAACAAGCAGTTTAAATAACAGTTTGTAAATAAGCCAAAGCACTACGAAATAACTTACTTATTAAATAAACACATAATATACTTTAAACAAATTAAACGAAAGAAATTAATGCTTAACAGGCTATTGCAAAGAAAATAATACTAATAAATAAAAATAACGTAGCCTTACTTAAATGATCACTGGGATTTGCATTGCTTACTCCATATTACTATGAAGGGAAAGTATATTGCTCATTGCTGACTGACTGCGGTCGCAGACTTGTGCGTCTTTCTTCCATGATCCGCCCACACACACACACACACACACTGAATGCCCTCTCGGTGCAGCTAGATCATGCGAGAATGCTCAAAATATAACGCGCGAATTTTAAGAATTGTTTCCAAGTGTCTACTTTGTCTTGCTTTGCTTGTCAAGTAAAGAGCCGCTTTAATTTTCAACTTCATTTGTCTCCGTTTCTATTACACGCCAAATCCCACCGTTTCCCGCGGGTCTCCCGCAAAGTTTTCTGACCGCCCACTCCCGCGAGATTTGCGGAGGGTCCCGCGGGAGCCCAAACCCAATGCAGCCCTCTACTAAAGACCCCAGAAACAGCACATCCTGATGAAAGCTTATTGTGGGACTGGCTTGTAAACTGAAATTCTGCACCAAGGCTGAATTTTGAGAAGAGACTTAAGATACAGTACTATAGGGACCACTTAGGCCTATATAAAAGCATCCAAAAAGTAGCATGTCAAAGGACCTTTAAATTACACTTAAATCCATTAAATTAGGCCAGTTAAAAGATAAATTGACACGTTTGTCATTTTATCAACTCCATGTCATCATAACACCAATACTTCATCTCTTTATTGGAGTGCCCGTCTCTTTGCCACCGCCTTGTTACTTCCAACTAGGTTAAGAGACCTCTCCAGCTCTCCTAAATAACTTGTCAAGACTAGGTCAAGTAAAATTACATTATTCTTTAGAATTGACACTCGAGTAAAATTGCTGAGCAGCAAAACAGCAACGGAGAAACCCAAAAACAAATTCAAATGAAGCCGACAGACATTCACTAAACAAGATTTATTTTGTGATAAAACAAAACACTACGACTGACATTTGCCATCACATTGTCCCTCAGTCCCATCACAGTCAGGTTTATGGCCTTGCCCATGTCCGCCGCGGCCTCGTTTTTTTCCGCCGCGGCCTCGTTTTTTTCCGCCGCGGCCTCGTTTTTTTCCGCCGCGGCCTCGTTTTTTTCCGCCGCGGCCGCCACCTTGATGGGGAGTTTGAGGACAGCTTCCACACACTGGAGGCATGGGCGGCTCGGCGGGAGGCTTCACGGGAGGCATGGGCGGCTCGGCGGGAGGCTTCACGGGAGGCTTGGGCGGCTCGGCGGGAGGCTTCACGGGAGGCTTGGGCGGCTCGGCGGGAGGCTTCACGGGAGGCTTGGGCGGCTCGGCGGGAGGCTTCACGGGAGGCTTGGGCGGCTCGGCGGGGAGGCTTCACGGGAGGCTTGGGCGGCTCGGCGGGAGGCTTCACGGGAGGCTTGGGCGGCTCGGCGGGAGGCTTCACGGGAGGCTTGGGCGGCTCGGCGGGAGGCTTCACGGGAGGCTTGGGCGGCTCGGCGGGAGGCTTCACGGGAGGCTTGGGCGGCTCGGCGGGAGGCTTCACGGGAGGCTTGGGCGGCTCGGCGGGAGGCTTCACGGGAGGCTTGGGCGGCTCGGCGGGAGGCTTCACGGGAGGCTTGGGCGGCTCGGCGGGAGGCTTCACGGGAGGCTTGGGCGGCTCGGCGGGAGGCTTCACGGGAGGCTTGGGCGGCTCGGCGGGAGGCTTGGGCGGCTCGGCGGGAGGCTTGGCGGGAGGCTTGGGCGGCTCGGCGGGAGGCTTCACTGTATGGATACAGAGAATCAGTCCATTAAGCAGCATTCGATCTCATATACAGCACAAAACATACAGAAGCATGAATAGCAAGTCTTACAGTGTGAATTGTGTTAAGAAATCTTTATTTTGTAGAGCATACGTGTCTGAAACTGTATTGGGCTGAATTCAGGTACTTTTGTCATTGAGTATGACAATTTAAAGAGGACAAGACTTAAAAAGCAGACCCAGACACTACATAACTGTACAGTACAAATACCTGAATATGGAGGCATACACTGATGTCCACATCCATTGCTGCAGCATTTCTCATTGTCCGGACAGTCATGGTCACACGAACACAACTCGCCACACTCTCTCACTCCAGATGTTTTGCTTGGACACTCTCCTGGCTTTGCTGTTATACAGATGTGACAAAGAAACCCATATGACTGAATGCCGAATGTCACTCACAGTTTGAAAAAGTTGGAAGTTAATAAAAGTAGGTTTGACAAGAATATACTAGTTCCTCCGTTGTACGTCAAAGTTTTGTGTTTAGTTCAATGCATTACATGTTTCCTTTGCAATTTGTGAAAGTTTAGCAATTGTGTGAAAACTTGTTGCACCATTTTCAGTTTCAGTTATCTGCTTCTAGTCAAGTATCTGATGCCTGAGAGACATGCCAGTGAAAAGAAACTATAGATTTCTGTGTTGAGATCTCATTTTTATTTTAGAAAACAAGACTAAACACCTCAATGTTGCAATAAATCAAGTTAACAGCCTCTTAAACATTTACAAACTCAAGTCTCAGTTGAGCTCAAGTGCACAAACAGGCCACAAGTAAACCAATATCCTTCAAAATGGTCCGGTCAATACAGCAGATAAAAAGTGCCATTTTTAGCCTCATCACCAGCTGCAGCCATTTCCTCATCTAATAAGTCAAACACCTGCAATCAGCAACTACCTGCTAGTGCACTCACATTCACAAAATAGTAGGCTATAGTAGACAAGGTTTGGGAGAGTGGAGGCAAAACAAGATATAGTACTTTCAATGCCCCTAGATACTGATATCACTTCTTTATATCAAACAAACTGCTGCAGAAAAAGTTAGGTGCCATACAAAAAGTGTAGTTTATAAAGTTGCATTACTCATCACAAAAGTAATGGAGTAAAAAGTACACTTGCTCAAATACAGTCAAGAGTTATGTTATTTTATATAATATAATATAACATAACATTTTGTATGGCATTCATTTACGCATTTCTTTGGGCTGTGAAGTAAAGTTAATTGATCTTCTCACCTGCTATGGCTCCAGCGTCTGTTGTGCTCAAACATGCAGACAGACACAACAAAAGAACACTCAACAAGCAAAACACTCGAGCTGTCATCCTCTCGACCTGCAAGCTCCCAATGATGTCTGCTAGAAGACACACTGGATTAATAAATCAGAAGGAATAAGGAGGGACCGAAAACACGTGCTGCTGAACCCCGCAACAAAAATCGTTGAGAAACGCGTTTTTAAAGATCCAAGGAGGTCTGGGCAACTCCAGCCCTGATGAAACTCACCTGCATCTAACTTCCTATCCTAATCTTGTTCAGGTGTGTTTGATTCGGGTTGGGGGAGCGGAGCGCCTCGTTCACACCAGATCTCGTAATAATTACCGTAATTAAGAGTAGTGATGGCGAAATGAAGCTTTGTGAAGCACCGAGGCTTTCCTTTCAAGTGTATCGTAAAAAGGTTCATTACTCGAAGCTTTTCAACACAGTGCACACTAACGACATCTTGTGGTGAAAAGGTGGAAAAAACTGCCTTTGCGTCCCAGACGACGCAGCTATTTTTGGAGTTTCATGTAATAAATCAGTTTGTGCTATGAAAAGCGTATAAAACAAATTATTATTATACATAAAAAAAGTCTTTAACGTGTCATTTCACTTACACAATTTGAATAAATGAGTCTGAATAAAATTTGGGGGGACAAATAGGCAAGCTTTGGCATATATTATCAAAATAAATGATTGTTATAGAATGAAGTATGAACTGGGAATAAATACAAACTGAACACATGTAAATATTTATTCGTATTATGGCATATTTTTTGCTAAAAAGCAAATGATACTTCACATCTGCGCAAAGGTTCATGTTATGTGAATCAGAATATGAAGCAGTCACGTGGTTGTGTGCGAAAACGAAGCTTCGGACGTCACCGATCACGTGGTTATGGCAAAACGAATCAAGCTCCGATACAGTGCTTCACTGTGAGATGTTTCGTTTTTTTGATACAAGCTTCGAAGCCTCGGTGTCAAACGTCACATCACTAATTAAGAGATTAGGCTTGTTTGAGATGAGCAAATTCTGCGCAGAACCGATCACCGGTGATCACCGCGAGATGCATGCCGGTTAGAAATGTGTCCGAGGGTGGGCCGCCTTGCTCTGATGTCATGCCGACGTGTGTCAAAAACCTCTCGCGAGTGCGAGGCGGACGTGTCGGATTCTGCAGTCGAGCACAGTTGCTCTCCACCGACTGCGCTGACCAAAAGCACGATGGGAAACGACTTGCTGACGACACAGCTTAAAGCTTATTGGTTTAAACAACCGTGATGTATTGATCTGATTTAAAATGTTTGATTTTAAAACTCTAATATCATGTTTTTATGTGTAAAAATAATGTGTGAATATTCCCAAACTCTCTGACACAGTGATCTCTCTATGGGTTATGCGAACGTCATTTATAAAAAATATATATAAAAACATGTCTATAATTAAAGTAAAAATGATTGATACACACATCTTTCGAATGGAAATAAATGACAAGTACTTTGGGTGTATTCATTATGTTTATTTTCATATAAAAGCAACAGAACTTAAATTACATCCAGTTTATCAGCAACACAGCGCATGAGTGTGAATCCCGCGATATCCGCCTTTGATCTCGTAGGTTCTGATCCACTGCGAGAACAGAGAACTGTTCGTCTTGCCTGCACTTTTTTCACTCCTCCCCTAACTGCAGCCGCCTACCAGGGGCGTAGGAACCACTTTGACATTGGGGGGGACATTTTGGCCATTATGAATCAACGTCCATCTCGCCACCATAATAGTAACATACAGTATGGTGACGTCACGTGGTACGACATATATGACCCTGCTGTGCCACCTGCCTCTCCTTTTGTCTCGTCCATGGCTGCATCATGGCTCTCCTAATAAATTAACAAATGTAGCCAATATGATATTGCAAACAAAGTAATAGTGGACTTATACATGGTCAGTTATGTTTATCGTGGGCTCTTCTGTATGTGAAAAATTTATAAAAGGCAAAAACTTTCATAGTCATCATTAATTCCTTTTAAGACCTCACCTCACAACCTCCACCTGTTACTTCATGTGCCACTCCTTCCTCACCTGCCTCTTTCCTGATAATACCAGCCTTCTCCTGATGACAAATTATATAATTTTTTAATGTAAATATAGGCTTGGTAAATGAAGGTTATGATGTCGCCCTGTCCTTGTGTAAAATGTGTTGTATTATAACTATTTACACTAACCTTACTCTTTGTAAAAAACTTCAGCAACGTTATTTCCTTTGGTTTTATTTTTTTCTGTGGTGGCATTATGCTGAAAAGAGATGACAGAACGTTTTACTTTTGCTAAGGTTAACACAGAGAAATCGATTGCCCGCTATATGGCTATCTACCTAACGTAACGTTAACCTCCTCTCGCAAAGCATAACATACGTGCCATACAAAATTCCACTGTTGATTTAATGTCATGCCTCGTATCCATAATTCAGTTTTAAAAAGCTTGTTAATTTAAACCGCTTGACTGAGACTAATTTACCTCATACAAAGTCGAGTCGTTCAAAGCTGGTGCGCACCAATAACGTATTTGAATGTTCGTAGTGTAATGTTGACTTCTCTCTACCAATCAGATGCTCCGAGTCCGACTATAGGTGAAAAGTGAAGAATATGAAGCTGGTGATTGGCGAATGGTGATTATTCAAACATGAATGAAATCACTCTGGGTTTGACTGACAAAACCGAATATCTTCTTCGTCGCGTAGGCTATTCAAAATAAAAGTTCAAAATGTACAGTTTTTGTTCCTGCGGTGTATAGGCTAATTTTTGGGTGGGACACATGCAGCATTTTCCAATATTGAGGGGGACACGTCCCCCCCGTCCCCCCCGGTTCCTACGCCAGTGCCGCCTACTCTCGGCTGAACTTCAGGCGAGGCTGAGCATCTCAAACAAGCCTATTATCTAGCGTTTCTGTGGCAATTATCAACGCCTGAATTAATTTGCAGTGGTCAGGTGGTACAGCGATCACGTTTTAAATAGAAGATGGGTTGCGTTCATGTTATGAGAAATTATATTAGGCTACCGTAATTCTGGCTTGTAAAAGCATGTGATTCTAGCGCTAGACTGCATCTTAATGTGCATTTACCCATGCTAAATGGTAATTAAAATTAGTCATTTTCAATACCATTTAGGGCGGATAGGGTGGCACGTTGGAATGTAGGTCAGAAATTTCTGAAAGGTACTAGTTGACCGCTGTAAATTTGTTTTGGAGGTAGGAAAAGTATGAATCCGAATCCGAGGGCGTGAAGGGCTCCAAGTATACAGTATGGACATATCTGTGGAAAGAAGAAACTGCAGAAATTAAGGCCCCACCTTCCACCTTGCCCCACCTCTCCTTAGCATTTAAAGCTACAGACTAGAGCCCTGCGTTGGACTGATTTCCGCACCCGCCCGCTCCCGCTGAATATCTGACCAGGACCGCCCGCAAAGTTTGTGTCCAAACCCGCCCGCTCCCGCGGACTTTCTCTCAGCTTGTAAAAAAAGGCCTAAACAAATACTCTTTTAGACTAAATTTGTTAAAGTTAACATCCAGAATAACAAAATTTAAACATGATTGCGTTTAAATAAGATGAAGTAGCCGCAAAACCAAAGCACCACACGTGATAAAAAACATTGGGTATTTTGTTTATTAGCGTTATAAAACATTAACTGTTAACAAAACCACAACTAGCGGCACCTCAGTTTTTAAACGCAGGGTAGCCTACTGCACACTCGCCGAACGATTAACTAAACAAGCAGTTTAAATAACAGTTTGTAAATAAGCCAAAGCACTACGAAATAACTTTTACTTATTAAACACATAATATACTTTAAACAAATTAAATAAACGAAATAAATTAAATAGAATCCATTGCTTAACAGGCTATTGCAAAGAAAATAAATAAAAATAACGTAGCCTTACTTAAATGATCACTGGGATTTGCATTGCTTACTCCTATGAAGGGAAAGTATATTGCTCATTGCTGACTGAGGTCGCAGACTTGTGCGTCTTTCTTCCATGATCCGCCCACACACACACACACACTGAATGCCCTCTCGGTGCAGCTAGATCATGCGAGAATGCTCAAAATATAACGCGCGAATTTTAAGAATTGTTTCCAAGTGTCTACTTTGTCTTGCTTTGCTTGTCAAGTAAAGAGCCGCTTTAATTTTCAACTTCATTTGTCTCCGTTTCTATTACACGCCAAATCCCACCGTTTCCCGCGGGTCTCCCGCAAAGTTTTCTGACCGCCACTCCCGCGAGATTTACGGAGGGTCCCGCGGGAGCCCAAACCCAATGCAGCCCTCTACTACAGACCCCAGAAACAGCACATCCTGATGAAAGCTTATTGTGGGACTGGCTTGTAAACTGAAATTCTGCACCAAGGCTGAATTTTGAGAAAAGGGACTCAAGATACAGTACTAGGGACCACTTAGGCCTATATAAAAGCATCCAAAAAGTAGCATGTCATAGGACCTTTAAGTTACACTTAAAGCCATTAAAATTAGGCTAGTTAAAGATGAATTGACAAGTCTGTCATTTTATCAACTCCATGTCATCATAACACCAATACTTCATCTCTTTATTGGAGTGCCCGTCTCTTTGCCACCGCCTTGTTACTTCCAACTAGGTTAAGAGACCTCTCCAGCTCTCCTAAATAACTGGTCAAGACTAGGTCAAGTAAAATTACATTCTTTAGAATTGACACTCGAGTAAAATTTTGCTCTGAGCAGCAAAACAGCAACGGAGAAACCCAAAAACAAATTCAAATGAAGCCGACAGACATTCACTAAACAAGATTTATTTGGTGATAAAACAAAACACTACGACTGACATTTGCCATCACATTGTCCCTCAGTCCCATCACAGTCAGGTTTATGGCCTTGCCCATGTCCGCCGTGGCCTCGTCTTTTTCCGCCGCGGCCTCGTTTTTTTCCGCCGCGGCCTCGTTTTTTTCCGCCGCGGCCTCGTTTTTTTCCGTTGCGACCGCCACCTTGATGGGGAGTTTGAGGACCGCTTCCACCACACACTGGAGGCATGGGCGGCTCGGCGGGAGGCTTCACTGGAGGCATGGGAGGCTTCACGGGAGGCTTGGGCGGCTCGGCGGGAGGCTTCACTGGAGGCTTGGGCGGCTCGGCGGGAGGCTTCACTGGAGGCTTGGGCGGCTCGGCGGGAGGCTTCACTGGAGGCATGGGCGGCTCGGCGGGAGGCTTCACGGGAGGCTTGGGCGGCTCGGCGGGAGGCTTCACGGGAGGCTTGGGCGGCTCGGCGGGAGGCTTCACGGGAGGCTTGGGCGGCTCGGCGGGGAGGCTTCACGGGAGGCTTGGGCGGCTCGGCGGGAGGCTTCACGGGAGGCTTGGGCGGCTCGGCGGGAGGCTTCACGGGAGGCTTGGGCGGCTCGGCGGGAGGCTTCACGGGAGGCTTGGGCGGCTCGGCGGGAGGCTTCACGGGAGGCTTCACGGGAGGCTTGGGCGGCTCGGCGGGAGGCTTCACTGTATGGATACAGAGAATCAGTCCATTAAGCAGCATTCGATCTCATATACAGCAGAAAACATACAGAAGCATGAATAGCAAGTCTTACAGTGTGAATTGGGTTAAGAAATCTTTATTTTGTAGAGCATACGTGTCTGAAACTGTATTGGGCTGAATTCAGGTACTTTTGTCATTGAGTATGACAATTTAAAGAGGACAGGACTTAAAAAGCAGACCCAGACACTACATAACTGTACAGTACAAATACCTGAATATGGAGGCATACACTGATGTCCACATCCATTGCTGCAGCATTTCTCATTGTCCGGACAGTCATGGTCACACGAACACAACTCGCCACACTTTCTCACTCCAGATGTTTTGCTTGGACACTCTCCTGGCTTTGCTGTTATACAGATGTGACAAAGAAACCCATATGACTGAATGCTGAATGTCACTCACAGTTTGAAAAAGTTGGAAGTTAATAAAAGTAGGTTTGACAAGAATACACTAGTTCCTCCGTTGTACGTCAAAGTTTCATGTTTAGTTCAATGCATTACATGTTTCCTTTGCAATTTGTGAAAGTTTAGCAATTGTGTGAAAACTTGTTGCACCATTTTCAGTTTCAGTTATCTGCTTCTAGTCAAGTATCTGATGCCTGAGAGACATGCCAGTGAAAAGAAACTATAGATTTCTGTGTTGAGATCTCATTTTTATTTTAGAAAACAAGACTAAACACCTCAATGTTGCAATAAATCAAGTTAACAGCCTCTTAAACATCTACAAACTCAAGTCTCAGTTGAGCTCAAGTGCACAAACAGGCCACAAGTAAACCAATATCCTTCAAAATGGTCCAGTCAATACAGCAGATAAAAAGTGCCATTTTTAGCCTCATCACCAGCTGCAGCCAATTCCTCATCTAAGAAGTCAAACACCTGCAATCAGCAACTACCTGCTAGTGCACTCACATTCACAAAATAGTATAATAGACAAGGTTTAGGAGAGTGGAGGCAAAACACAAGATATAGTACTTTCAATGCCCCTAGATACTGATATCACTTCTTTATATCAAACTGCTGCAGAAAAAGTTAGGTGCCATACAAAAAGTGTAGTTTATAAAGTTGCATTACTCATCACAAAAGTAATGGAGTAAAAAGTACACTTGCTCAAATACAGTCAAGAGTTATGTTATTTTATATAATATAATTAATATAATATAATATAATATAATAATATAATATATAATAAAATAAAATAACATTTTGTATGGAATTCATTTACGCATTTCTTCGGGCTGTGAAATCAAGTTAAATGATCTTCTCACCTGCTATGGTTCCAGCGTCTGTTGTGCTCAAACATGCAGACAGACACAACAAAAGAACACTCAACAAGCAAAACACTCGAGCTGTCATCCTCTCGACCTGCGAGCTCACAATGAACTCTGCTAGAAAACACACTGGATTAATAAATCAGGAGGAATATCGCTGAGTAACGCGTTTTTAAAGATCCAAGGAGGTCTGGGCAACTCCAGCCCTGATGAAACTCACCTGCATCTAACTTCCTATCCTAATCTTGTTCAGGTGTGTTTGATTCGGGTTGGGGGAGCGGAGCAGATCTCGTAATAATTACCTTATTTAAGAGATTATCTAGCGTTTCTGTGGCAATTATCAACGCCTAAATTAATTTGCAGTGGTCAGGTGGTACAGCGATCATGTGTTGCGTTCACGTTATGGGAAATTATATTAAGCTACCGTAATTCTGGCTTGTATGTGATTCTAACAACCCAGTCTCATATGAAAATGTATCCTGACTACGTTGGTCCAAAGTGCAAAACGTAGAGGGGTTACAATAATGGCCCTTAAATTGTATGACTGTTACATTTTTTTTTTGCCTATTGTTTTGCGTCCAAGTCACGTGACTTTAGAGAGCCCGGCCGTGAGAACAAAAAACATGGCGGACGTTTCTCTACTTTTTAGTGAAAAAACAATATTTGGAGTTAGTTTCTGCATAAAAATAAGTTTTGATTACATTTTTAGCGAGAAATATATATTCTATTTTCATAATATTCACTCAGTGAATGTACATAATCACTCGCTTGCGCGTTGTTGCAAAGATTTTTCTGATCTCGCCAGAATAATGTGAAACTGCTACGTTTTGGTTGCTATGAACAATATTTTATTTTCTGCATCAAAATAAGGTTTGATTACATTTTAAGCAAAATATATATATTTTATTTTCATAATATTCACTCAGTGAATGTACATAATCACTCGCTTGCGCGTTGTTGCAAAGATTTATCTGATCTCGCCAGAATAATGTGAAACTGCTACGTTTTGGTTGCTATGAACAATATTTTATTTTCTGCATCAAAATAAGGTTTGATTACATTTTAAGCAAAATATATATATTTTATTTTCATAATATTCACTCAGTGAATGTACATAATCACTCGCTTGCGCGTTGTTGCAAAGATTTATCTGATCTCGCCAGAATAATGTGAAACTGCTACGTTTTGGTTGCTATGAACAATATTTTATTTTCTGCATCAAAATAAGGTTTGATTACATTTTAAGCAAAAAATATATATTATTTATTTTCATAATATTCACTCAGTGAATGTACATAATCACTCGCTTGCGCGTTGTTGCAAAGATTTATCTGATCTCGCCAGAATAATGTGAAACTGCTACGTTTTGGTTGCTATGAACAATATTTTGAGTTAGTTTCTGCATAAAAATAAGGTTTGATTACATTTTTAGCGAGAAATATATATTCTATTTTCATAATATTCACTCAGTGAATGTCAACCCGTTCTCACTCCTGACCGTTCTCACGCTGAAGAAGTCTCCTTCAGAACACATCGCGATATTTGGCATCAGTTCGCGTGTGCTGGATGTTGGTAAGTAGTCGTAAATACGCTGTTCTAATGTTTGATATAATGTCTTTTCTGTTTGCAGATATTAATCAGATTAACGTTAGCTCCCTCATGTTCAGTCACTGCATTATATCTGTCACCTCCGCTGAGGTTTTGCTTTTCATTGCTTTCTATATTAAATACTAAACTAGGGTGATTAAACACTGTCACGTGACGTGCAATATATTGCACAATATAACATATTCATATCAGTTTCAAAGTAGTACAAGTGTAGTTTCAAAATGGTATTTGTTGTAGAAGCACGGTAAAAAACAACACTTACCATGCTTTTTACCACAGTATTGGTCGTTTTAATGTGATTTTTGTTGTAAATACAGAGTGACCACAACACTTATCATGCTTTTAATGCCTAATAATGTTAAATCCAAAAACTGTAAGGTCAATAAGAACTTCTTTCCTATATATATTTATATATAAACCTATATATTATAAATAATGATATTTTCTTTTCTCTTGTTTTAGCTGAAAAGACAAAAAGGGCCTTTCGGAAATGGATGAAGGAGACAGAAAGCTGCAAAGGCAAATAATTGCAATGGTATGTGTGTGTTGCTTTTAACCCTTTATCAAACATTTTATCAAGCATTTGTTAAATAGTCTCACAGTAAATTAAAATTAAAGTCAAATCCTGTACATATTTATCACCTTATTTGTAAATCAGTTGTGCCCCTTCTTGGACAGTTGGACGTCCCACACATAAAAGTTTATATTAATTCCATTGAATTCTTTAAAATGATTACAGATTGGGCCCAAAATGTTCCAATGATACATGATGTCTCTCTGCACCTCATAACTACCTCTGTTTGCAAGAGTGGAAATTATCATTTGACTTGTCACATGACATCAGATATTCGATTATTTTGTCATAATCAAAATAATTGAATATCTGATGTCTATTCAATATCTAATCAGTTACACTGCTGATAATGTCCTGCTTGCATGTGAAACATGTTATTTATTTATTTATTCTTTTAAATATAAATATAGCTTGCTATTAAAGACATATGTTTAATCATGGAAATGCCCACATATCAGTGAACTTATTACATAAATGCATTTAACATTTAATTATGCAACACTCTTTACAGAAGGAAATCCTACAGTTATGTGTAAATTGACAACTTGAATGTGATGTAATAAATTTACCTTCCTTTCTGTCTTGCAGGATTACTTGCAGATTACTTAGTCCTTCTTTTTAGGATCTCTACAACATCAAACTCAACAGCTCTTTTAAGAGCCGACCCTCACAAGAGCTACTAGTGAGTCGCTGCAAACCTGCCGTGATCAGCCCTTTCCAGGTAAAGTTTCTAGATATTTAAATCAGTATTTACTCATCAAATGCTCTCCTGGATGGTATGGTAAATTAACTTATTTATAACTGTCTCAATTTGTATGTTTTAAGAACAAGAGTAATTGCACACAGAGTAAGTAGAGACTTTCTTGTTTTTCTGTGCAGAGAAGGAAGACCAGTCCTTATATCAAAGCAAGCTCATCGAAGTCCTTTGTTTAGGGTGAGGAAGGAACATGACCATCTCATGCCCAAAGAAGACAGAAGTCCATTGGTATGTCTTGTGTTGAGGCAATGCTGTAATATGTAGTACAGAATTTAATGTTGTTCTCTCAAAGGACTATTAAGTTCTTAAAAAGTTCTTAAAAACTGTTCCTTCTGTTTTTTTTTGTCTGTTTGTTTGTTTGTTTTTTTAGATAAAAGCAGACAGGGAAGCTTTGGAAGATAATGAGTTAATATAATATAATATAGTATAATAGGAATTAAATAGTAAATGTTCTTTAAATTATGTGTAATACTTTTTTTGGCTTGAAATAAGGCCTTATACTGCACAGACCTAAAACATTGTATTTGTGTTTTAAAACAGATAGCAAGTGAAGTCACTAACAGAAGATCCTAGAGGAAAAACGACTGATGTGCAGCTACGGAGGAACACAAGAGGCAGAAACTATGCATGGCCATGGCTTCTTCATGAGTACAGTAAGTCCTGTGCCTATTCTTAATTCTTGCCTTAAAGTTTTTATTGCAGTATTTTAACAATTTTACATTGTACAGGTTATCACTTGGTTTTTGACCAAATTATGCTCTTGAAACAAGAAACAGAAGAGTATGTTGTCCTGAAAGAAATCAAGGCTCAAAAGAGAGCATGCCTTTCTAAAAGATCTTTTAAAACAGGTTGCTGTTAATATGGGTAAAACAGTTTTTGTTCAGTACTTAGCTTACAGTCTGTGCTGCATTTTTATTATAATATATATATTATGTACTGCTGTTTTGTAAAGTTAAATCAGGAACAGGCAACTCTAGCCCTTTTGCTGTCTCCTTTTTGAGGTGGAGAGTTTACCTCCAACCATAATTGAGCACACCTGAAAATTTTAACCAAAGTCTTCAGGTGTACTTATAGACAGTTATAGGCAGTTGGGTTTGAGGTTGAGGCTAAATCTACAGGACCGTGGACGCTGAGGGCCAGAGTAGCCCACCACTGTTTAAATCATGCAGAACATAAGCTGACCTGGCTGTCCATTAAACTACTTAACTTGAATTGTCTGTGTTTTTTTGTTTTACTTTTAGACCAGGACCGAAGAACGCCTGACAATGGGATGTTAAGACTTCTTCCTCTGGTTGAGAAAAAGCTACAGCACATCAGTGATCACATCTTCTGGTCATTAGTTGTACTGTAGAGTACAACTGAACAAACTGTTTAGAAGAAGAAGAACATGAACATGATAGAGACATGTACAGGGAAGAGCAAGAACCCAGTTCAGCTGTGATAATGAATCTTTATTTTAAACTCAATATCAAATCTGTTTTCTGGATCATAGTTGACTGGATGGGATTCTGTGGCGCTCATTTGTGCAATAGGAGTAAAGTCTGTGAATGGATTATTATGACGTTAACGTATTTTTGAAGACACGTTTTTATTTATCTTGAATCTCATTTGTCTTTATGCAAATTTCAACCTTATGCTGTATCCTCCAATAAAGTGTTGTGTAATAAATTATGATGAACGTGGTGTTTGGTAGAGTAAATACAATTTAACTAAGCTGAGTTTATTTCATAATTTAAAAAAATGACATATAATTTCCATGATTGTTTTACTTATTAATACATAAATATATATTACATAAATATTTTCGATCTAATTCATGATATTTGGGACAACAATGCACCAAAAGTTGCATATACTTTCATGTTGTGACAAGGATGGCAGTTTCCAGATAAATAAAGGGAAGGAATGTGAATAAAGAGAGGCTGCAGTGGGTTATACTGATACAAACACTTCAAGCAGAGTTGAAGAAGATCGATGTTGATCATTCTGGTACATCTACTACTGCATTCAAAATGACAGCTGGACATTACTGATGTCAGGCATGTGAGGAGCAAGAAGAGGGGGTGATAATGACATTTTGGCACAGTTTCTTATTTTACTGAATAGTGCATTATCCTTGTGTAACAGTAATAGTGAAGTGTAAATATAAATAGTTTTTAGTTTACTGCCAACACTGGCAGCTGGATAATGGCAAGTTGTGGGTTCATCCATTATATTTATTGGTGTTCATACAAAAAAAAAGCAAAGAAATAATCAACTACTATTCAATTAATCAATTATTATTATTATTATTATTATTATTATTGTATTACAACATTTTGTTATAATATTTCCATATTTCATCAGATGGTCTCACAATACCCATCAAAAACCTATACAAGCATGATGTTAGAATGGAAAATGAGGAAATGATAAAATACTCCAATATTTAAATGTGATTCAACAAAGTTTGTTATCCATGATGAGGAGTACACACCTGTGTAGATTTTAATGCCCTTCCACCCCCAAGGGGCCAGTACCGGCCCCTGGAAGAGCAAAAAAATGCACATTTCAAATGGCTGTAACTCAAAGTCCGGTTAGCGTATCAAAGAGAAAATCAACAGGACAACTGCTTATGCTATGATTACTAAATAATGTTGGGCACAGTTTTCAGACATACATGGAAAGCTGGCATAAAGGTTTTTTAATAGTGATTACAGTAAAATATTACATTTCAGCCTGTCCCTCATATATGTAATAAATGTTTGCACAATAAACATATTTAAATATCGAGTTGTCCATTAAAGATCTTATTATTTTAACATTTATCATTTCTTTACTAAACGTTTTAAACTACATTACCCATATGTCTCTGTCATTCTATCAATGAACGGGAAACATGGCGCTGTAGTTCATTGAGAAGCTAGGGTTAGGGTTGGGATCTCGGTAAAGGAGTAATTTCTCACAACATGGAAACACTTTATAGTTAACTTAATGTATGAGTAACGTAATATTCACACTAAAACAAACTTTGTAAGATAAAGCGCCGTTTTATATGGGTTGAAAGGTAGTCCAATCACAGCGAGTTCTGCGATAGAGTCACAGCCAATCACAACACAGCTGAACAGATGCGTCACGCTTACTTGTCCATTTATGGTAAATGACGACAGATCTCCTTCGGTTCCGGCTGACGAGAAAGATTCCTTAAATATATAATTAATCTAATTAAATATGATAAAAATCACATTTTACAACGAAAGACTCCTTTGTGTTTTAAACTGATGCATAAATATATTTGAAAGAGATATAATTGCATCTACTAAAGTGCTTCTAACATTTACAGTAGATATGTAGTATATTAAAGGTATACATTTAATCACTTATTTATACCATTCTTCACCATTTGAACTCTTGGAATTAAAATAAATATAAATAAAAGCATAATGAATGTACTCGATTTTGTAATCATATTCCAATATGTAGTGTCAAAGACAAATGTAGGCCCCAAACTACTGCACAACAGTATAAAAATCAGTTAATTGTGAGAAAAAAATATATCCAGTTACAGACGCAATCTATTATAGTGAAATATAACTACACAAATCGATATGATGAAGTATTATTTTTACAAACCAAGAGATGAGATAAAATTCCATGTGAAAATATGTTTCTTTAAAGAATAGGGGGGAAAAAATAACATTTTACATTCTCAACTTTAATACAATATAATATTGTGTTTATTGTTCACTTTTACTGTAACTAAATGAAAGGCAAATTCAAATAGTTAATGCATTTTATAAATGTTAAATATTTTCAGCAATAAAATGCTTCTATAAAATACATTCATGGGTATGTTACATTTACATTATCCAGGTACTGATATAATGATACCATAGATGTAGTTAAGGTGGACATTTACTATAGTGACACTGTAAAAAAAGGTTTAATGAAACAAAATGCAAGACATTTTCAAGTCCATCTAAATGAAGAGGTAACAAACTCACAGAATAATGTCCAGAATGTCAATGTGTCATTTCTGTAATACTCTATATCAGCACCAAACAGAATTAAATAAATATTGATTGTTCTCAGAGGGTTTTCCTGAACACTCTCAGTAACTTCAATTGTTCGGACAAACACCTGCTATACACACATGCAGAAATACATATTTGACTATAGTCGCAGCATTACTAGAACTTTTACCAAAACTCCGGATGAGCACTGGTGCTTCTTTGGTAAAGGCAAGAATATGGAAAAAGATAAATTACTATTTTCAATATTGGTTCTGCACGTTTCAAGGAGATCATAAGGAGGAGTCCACGTGAAGACTTTTAAAAACTGTGACAGAGTGAAGGGTGCACCTCCCTGGACACACCCTAAGCATGACCAAACAACAACACCCAAAGACAGATATGAAGTGGACACCACCAGGAGAATGCAGGGGAAGACATGGAAACGAAGGCCTGAAGAATGTTGGTGTCCCATGGGAAGATGTGGAGAATGTGGTCACAGATTGGATACGTTGGAGGACACTTGTTACCCAATGTGCCTAGCACAGCACTTGATGATGATCTTGCACTTGTGAGTTCATACATAACCGTAGGATTTCCTTCTGTAAAGAGTGTTGCACAATTAAATGTTAAATGCATTTATGTAATAAGTTCACTGATGTGTGGGCATTTCCATGATTAAAAGTATAGCAAGCTATATTCATATTTTAAAAAATAAAAAATAAAAATAAAAAAATAACATGTTTCACATGCAAGCAGGACATTATCAGCAGTGTAACTGATTAGATATTGAATAGACATCAGATATTCAATTATTTTGATTATGACAAAATAATCGAATATCTGATGTCATGTGACAAGTCAAATGATAATTTCCACTCTTGCAAACAGAGGTAGTTATGAGGTGCAGAGAGACATCATGTATCATTGGAACATTTTGGGCCCAATCTGTAATCATTTTAAAGAATTCAATGGAATTAATATAAACTTTTATGTGTGGGACGTCCAACTGTCCAAGAAGGGGCACAACTGATTTACAAATAAGGTGATAAATATGTACAGGATTTGACTTTAATTTTAATTTACTGTGAGACTATTTAACAAATGCTTGATAAAATGTTTGATAAAGGGTTAAAAGCAACACACACATACCATTGCAATTATTTGCCTTTGCAGCTTTCTGTCTCCTTCATCCATTTCCGAAAGGCCCTTTTTGTCTTTTCAGCTAAAACAAGAGAAAAGAAAATATCATTATTTATAATATATAGGTTTATATATAAATATATATAGGAAAGAAGTTCTTATTGACCTTACAGTTTTTGGATTTAACATTATTAGGCATTAAAAGCATGATAAGTGTTGTGGTCACTCTGTATTTACAACAAAAATCACATTAAAACGACCAATACTGTGGTAAAAAGCATGGTAAGTGTTGTTTTTTACCGTGCTTCTACAACAAATACCATTTTGAAACTACACTTGTACTACTTTGAAACTGATATGAATATGTTATATTGTGCAATATATTGCACGTCACGTGACAGTGTTTAATCACCCTAGTTTAGTATTTAATATAGAAAGCAATGAAAAGCAAAACCTCAGCGGAGGTGACAGATATAATGCAGTGACTGAACATGAGGGAGCTAACGTTAATCTGATTAATATCTGCAAACAGAAAAGACATTATATCAAACATTAGAACAGCGTATTTACGACTACTTACCAACATCCAGCACACGCGAACTGATGCCAAATATCGCGATGTGTTCTGAAGGAGACTTCTTCAGCGTGAGAACGGTCAGGAGTGAGAACGGGTTGACATTCACTGAGTGAATATTATGAAAATAGAATATATATTTCTCGCTAAAAATGTAATCAAACCTTATTTTTATGCAGAAACTAACTCAAAATATTGTTCATAGCAACCAAAACGTAGCAGTTTCACATTATTCTGGCGAGATCAGATAAATCTTTGCAACAACGCGCAAGCGAGTGATTATGTACATTCACTGAGTGAATATTATGAAAATAAATAATATATATTTTTTGCTTAAAATGTAATCAAACCTTATTTTGATGCAGAAAATAAAATATTGTTCATAGCAACCAAAACGTAGCAGTTTCACATTATTCTGGCGAGATCAGAAAAATCTTTGCAACAACGCGCAAGCGAGTGATTATGTACATTCACTGAGTGAATATTATGAAAATAGAATATATATTTCTCGCTAAAAATGTAATCAAAACTTATTTTTATGCAGAAACTAACTCCAAATATTGTTTTTTCACTAAAAAGTAGAGAAATGTCCGCCATGTTTTTTGTTCTCACGGCCGGGCTCTCTAAAGTCACGTGACTTGGACGCAAAACAATAGGCAAAAAAAAAATGTAACAGTCATACAATTTAAGGGCCATTATTGTAACCCCTCTACATTTTGCACTTTGGACCAACGTAGTCAGGATACGTTTTCATATGAGACTGGGTTGGATTCTAACGCTAGACTGCATCTTGGATAGGGTGGCACGTTGGAATGTAGGTCAGAAATTTCTGAAAGCTACTAGTTTTTTTTTTTGTTTTTTGTTTTTTTTTGGCAATTTTATTTGTATAGCACATTTCATACACAATGGTAATTCAAAGTGCTTCACATAAAAAAGAATAATAAAAATAGAACATAAGGAATAGAAATAACAGTAAAAACATAATTTTGCTATCTGGATGGAAGAGCTAGGAAGTCTCAGGGAGTTTGTTGTTGTTGTTGTTGTCGTCCATCAGAGTTGGATCTAAATGGATCTATTCATCAGAGCAGATCAGAATGGATCTTCCTCATCCAACAGGACTGCTACTTGTTAAGGCACTTCAAACTGATAAACAGTTTCAATCTCCCCTTTTGCCAAGACACCTCCAACTGCACCACACAGCCCTAATCCCCCTTCCGGAAATATCTTACCTATGGAACGCAGTTCAAATTTCCCCTTTGGAAAGTGTCCTGACTGTAAGCCAGAGATATCTTAACCATGCACTACAGCTTAAATTTCCCCATGGTTTGTCAAATTTACCAAATTTTAACCTAATCAATTTCTTCCTAATTCTCCCAGCCCTTTCAACCAGACAGCAATAATGCATTAAAAGTCAGAACAACAAGATGATACATAAAAGATAAAATACATTAATGAAATAAAAACAGGAAAAGGAATTAAAAGAATAAAACGGTAATACGTATAAAATAAAGTGCAAACAGTTCGGACATAGCACAGTGCTCAGTCAGCAAATGCATAGATAAAAACATGTGTTTTTAGTCTGGATTTGAATGTGGCTACTGTTGGAGCACACCTGGTCTCTTCTGGAAGCTGGTTCCAGCTGCGGCTGGCATAACAGCTAAAAGCAGACTCTCCTCGCTTTGAGTGAACCCTGGGTATTTTTATACCCAGGGTTAAAGTATAGTTGACCGCTGTAAATTGGTTTTGGAAATAGGAAAAGTATAAGTCCGAATCCGAGGACGTGAAGGGCTCCAAGTATACAGTATGGACATGTCTGTCAGAAAGAAAAAAACTGCAGAAATTAAGGCCACACCCACCCTCCACCACCTCTCATTAGCATTTAAAGCTACAGACCCAGAAACAGCACATCCTGATGAAAGCTTATTGTGGGACTTGCTTGTAGTGGCTGAAATTTTGCACCAAGGCTGAATTTTGAGAAAAGAGACTTAAGATACAGTACTAGGGACCACTTAGGCCTATATAAAAGCATCCAAAAAGTAGCATGTCAAAGGACCTTTAAAATTACACTTAAAGCCATTAAATTAGGCCAGTTAAAGATGAATTGACAAGTTTGTCATTTTATCAACTCCATGTCATCATAACACCAATACTTCATCTCTTTATTGGAGTGCCCGTCTCTTTGCCGCCTTGTTACTCCTAACTAGATTACGAGACCTCTCCAGCTCTCCTAAATAACTTGTCAAGACTAGGTCAAGTAAAATTATTCTTTAGAATTGACACTTGTAAATTTTGCTCTGAGCAGCAAAACAGCAACGGAGAAACAGTTTCTGGTACACTGTAAAAAAGGCAGTGTCAAATTAACACTTAACGTGTTATTTTTAACACTACTTCGGATCATATATGGTCCCATTCTATGTAGTGTAAAAAGTACACTGTTTGTAGTGTTGAATTTACAGTGTTAAAAAAGCACTATATAGTGCAAAAAAATTACACCATAAGTGTAAAGTCTACACTTTCTATTGTTGTACTAGTTTTACACTATGGTGCTTTTAACACTTTGAGTGTTGTTTTAATTCATTTGGATTACACTGAAAGAACACTTTGTTATTAACACTTTGTGTTTTTACACTGTTTTAGAGTGGTATTGTACATGATCAAACAAAATCAAGACTCTTTTAGATATAAAATATTCAAATATTTATTTAACATTGCGAAAAGCAGCTTTAAAACATGGCAGAAGGTCAGTTAATTACATTAATGAGGTGTTGCACATAAATTTAAAACTTAAAAACACACAAATTCATCAAATTTTGTCATGAAGATTTAAGAACCAATTTGAACAAGATTGCAGTAAGGTACAACATACCAAAAGAAATTAGCAGACCCATATGACATCTGTAAATCAAAAGGTTTGTAATAAATGAGTTCATTGACATTGAAGACTTTCAGAGAATCACTGGGTCTTGGATCAATTCTGTAGGCATACAGATGTTCTTCAAAATAAACAGTTTTTAGGCATGATGCCACCAGCAACACGCATTCATTTCTAACAACAATGTCTTTGATTTTATAAAACACTGGCAAATCAAGGTTTACTTCACCACAAATAATTAAGGTAGAACGATATTCAGTTCCATTATACTTCACCCATTTCACTGAGAGAACATTGGTTTGTGGAGGAACATTCAACTTGGATGCAATCTGAAGAGTTTCATTTAAGTCACTGAGAGACACTGTTTTTCCTGGTCCAAGCACTATTCTGTCATGGTTGAAGTCTTGCCAGTTATAAGCCATGCAATTTTGATGTTTTTTTGCCAATGTCAGAGTGATGTTCTTGAAACATTTTTGTTGCGTCTTGAAGAAATTGTGCTTGGACTCATATCGCATCGACCACATGTGAACAATAGGCCCGATATTTCGTATACATCGCGGATAGTGAGTCAGTAAATGATGTTTAGGCAGTAAATTCTTTTCTGGAAATAAATACTTGAACAGCCTGTGATGTTCAGCAATTAAGTGTTTTAAATAAACAGTAAGGCCCTCAGTTAAAATAGGAGAAAATACAATGTTTACTATTTGTAGTAAAAGTAGTAGTAGCTGCCAATATTTATCATCTTGCGGCACAATGTCTCCGAACATTAGTGGCACATTTCGGAGTAGACACCAACACTGGATAGCGTTTATGCCCAAGTCATTGTTCTGATCATCTAGTTTTACAGCAGGAGGTCGATTTCTCCTCTCCATGTACCCATAGTTAAATGAATGCAATCTGCCATCTAACTCTTTTGCGGTTAAGAAACTCTCTTGTACATAACGCAAAACAAGTTTTAATTCAAACTGTGCAACACCCTCTAAAACGTCATGCATTATGTCTACAGAAAAATTGTCTGATACACTGAAGTACTGCAGAGTGTTTAACAAACATGTGCGTTTCACACCACAAACATGGGGCAGTGTTGGTTCTGACTGCATAGCTCTACAGTGCTGCAAGTACGTCTCTTTAGTGCGCAAAGTTACAGTCGGCTCATCTTCACAGAACACAGTTTGATAATCGTCCTTTTCAATCAGGCAAAACCTGCAGCTATTCCGAGCTCTAAAAGATTCAACAAAACCAAGGAGGCAATGCAAACCAAGATTGTCTCCTGTTACTTGGACAATGCTGCCACGCACACAACCACCAAGACCTTCTATTCCCCTGGTCTCAAGGACTTTTATGTCACTGACAATAGGTTCCAAAATTGCATCAAATCCATATGTTTTGATGTCCTGGGCATGGAAAAGTGCACATAAATGTATGTTTGCTAAAGATGAATTGAATATTGGTGGGAAATTTCTCAAAGTAAAATAAATACCACCCAATTTGTGAATTCCCTTCTTTGACCCCAATGGGTTGGCAGTCTCAAAATCATCGTAAAACAATTGAATTTGAAGTGCATTTTTTTCAGTGGAAAATAGGGGATGACTCTTAATGTACTGTCCATCTTCAATATCAGAGTAAATGCCATCTTTATTTGGTATGCCCGACTTAAACCTGTATGAGGTGTTTGGATGCATTAAAATGCTCTTTAAGGTTTGTAAAATTGGAACATACGCAAACTTGTCAGTCACTGCAACTTGCTCATATAATCCAGTAGTCCGATTTTTCTTGTTGTCAAATCTGACCCCAAGTACTTTCTCCACAGGCTGGACAATTCCCCATTTTTTGGTAAAATATGAGTTTCGTTTGGATATCGAATTAAGTAAGGTGAAAGGGTTTTCAATTTCCTGAAATGACTGCTCTATTGTACTTTTAATGTCTGGGTCCTGTGAAGATAAGCAATTTAGTGCGGCCTCTTTTACTTGATCCTGGATGTCTTGAACGACTTCTTCCATAGACATAACAAAAGTATTAACAGTAGTCTGACCAACACCTGCAGCTTGCAATTGTGCAATTGCTGATGCACACAAATCTGTAATGTTTTTGCTACAAACTGGCAAAGAACTGTCATTTGAACTTGTAGCCACATCAATATTACTTGGTAGCCCAACAACTGTATTCTGAACAGCACCATCTTCAACATGTGCAAGAACTTCATTACTTATTTCATGAACTCTATTCAAATGTTTGCGGAATCCTGAAAATGTACTAAATTCTCCACAGCAACCTGTCTGACCACATTTAAGACGAAGTGATTTACCAGGCAACAGTCCATGAATTAATTTAAGATGTCGAACAAGCAGATTTGTGTTCTCAAGACAGCAAGAACAAATGAAACAGATCATTTTTACTAACAATCAACTCTCTAATGCACAAATCTAGCTCTGAGCTCAGCAACTCTTGGACTCTCTTTGACTTTGCCAATGTCAATCTGAAAAATAGTTGTTTGTACGAATGTGTACATGTTGTGCAGCACTTTGCTGTAAGATGCACCAAACACAAAGTGGGCTTTGAACAGTTCATCAAAGGCACCCAGACCACTCACTGACTTGCATGGTATGGCTTGCTTGTCGAGAATGATATAGTACACATGAATGTTGTTCTTATTTGTCCCCATGGCTAGCAGGTATGGCTGTGTGCACTCGTCGATGGCATTGAGATGTTCTTGGATGTTAGTACCTGCCTAAAGAAACAACAAACAGTCAGCTCTCTAATTGACTGTCTCTTTACATTAGTTTTTCACAATACAATGAACCCAACTGGCAATATTTTGAGGAAAACAGCAAGTAGTGACAGAAAAGTCCAAATTTACCTTTTTGAAGACGATGAGGTTTCTCTCAGCTTGATGTGCGGACATCTTTCCAGGTCTCTTGCGGCCTTGCGGTGATGGGGGAATCAAATGAAGTAAAAGGAGAACTGAAGCAAGATCACTGTCCCACCCTAAATAACAGATGTGGCAACTTCAGCAAAAAATACAGACACATTTAGATAATCTTATTCTGAATGTTAAGTCTAACCTGCATCATCCGTTTGATCCTCTTTCACCGCTGATTCTGCAGCATCAATTAGGTCCTGAAGGCCTTGGGAGAAGTGAAGACCTTTGCTTTGTTGAATGACCTTCTGCATAAATGTAGTTGGCCACCTTTCCAAGAACTTGGCAGATGTCTTCTCACCAAACATCAAAACAAAATCCTGCTCAATCTGTAAAAACCAACAAGACCACACATTTACTTCACAAGGAATATTCTAGGTTTAATAGAAGTTGATGGTTAAACTGTTAGCTTAACTTAAATGAAGCCCATAACATTTATTTAACCCTAACCAATCATACCAGGCCTTTAATGTCCAAGAAACGGGGAAATTCAGTCAGCACATCAGTGGATCTCCTTGGGTCTTGAATCATCTTGCGACGATACTGAAATGTCTCCCTCATTTTGACCTTCACGGTTTCTACCTCCGATGTATGTTTCATTAGAGAAACAGCTTCTCTACACTGCTCTTCTGTCAGGATAACTTCAGTGCTGGATGAAGCCTCTCTTTCTGTAGTTGGGCCACCACTGAAAGATTGGGGGAGAGATCTGCGGTTCTCTGATGGTGCACTGTTCCTCTGGATGTTCTTTATTTTCCAAGTGAAGTACCCTTGTCCACTTTGAGGATCATAATAATGCTCCTTTGAAAAACAAAAATGTTTTCAGTAATACAAAAGTGACCAACAAACCCATAACTATTTTTCCAAAGAAATATTTTCACTTACATATCCATTCTTTGTGTAGGGATCACGAAGATTTGGAAACAGGGAAACAATTCCTTGGGCATACATTTCTCTAATATGTTTAGGTGGAGATGTGCTGTCAAAATTAAATGGACAAACACGTTACATTACATGATCACACTCTTTTTCATACAAATGCTTTGAAAACATTCAAGCTTGGCAAAAAGAGAATGCGCTATCTGTGAATAGCGACGTACACACGACGCACAGAAAAACGTGAGCCAGAATAGTTCTCTTTCGTGCTTAAACGGACAGTAACACACAATATTAGGGTTGTTCCAAATACTACTTTGAGCTTCGAAGCTTCGGTAGTAATCCACAATGAATATTCAAAGCTTCGGAAGGAGGGGGCTGAACATTCTTCTCTCAAATAATGGCAGTGTAACGAGTAGAAATTCGGTGTGGCCCCTTTAAGAGCTGCGTGCTCCCCATTGAACTGTTTGCATTGTATGTGCGACTGGAGCACCACATGTCTGCGGGTAATTTCTGTTGCTCATTTAAAAGGGTTAGTTCACCCAAAAATGAAAGTAATGTCGTTAATTACTCACCCTCATGTTGTTCCACAACTGTAAGGCCTTCATTCATCTTTGGAAAACACAAATTAAGATATTTTTTATTAAATCTGATGGCTCAATGAGGCCTGCATTCACAGCAATGATATTTCCTCTCTCAAGATCCATAAGGGTACTAAAAACATTTAAAATGGTGAATTATATATTTTTTTGACACAAAAAGTATTCTCGTTGCTTTATAATATTAATATTGAACCACTGAATGCACTTGAACTGTTTCAAATGTGTTTTTAGTAGCTTTATGGATCTTGAGAGAGGAAATGTCATTGCTGTGAATGCAGGCCTCACTGATGTATCAGATTTAATAAAAATATCTTAATTTGTGTTCCAAAGATGAACGAAGGTCTTATGGGTGTGGAACGACATGAGGGTGAGTAATAAATGACATTATTTTCATTTTTGGGTGAACTAACCCTTTAAAGGGATAGTTCACCCAAAAATGAAAAATTGACGTTTATCTCACACGAAACGATCGGTTTGTGTGAGAAACCGAACAGTATTTATATAATTTTTTACCTCTAATACACCACTATGTCCAACAGCATTAATCACTCGATTCGTGAGGTCTGATCGCGCTCTGACAGCGGCAGTGATGTCTCGCGCATATACTTCAATGAGTGTCAGACATCACTTCCGTTGTCAGAGCGCAACCAAGCGAATGCTGAAGGCAGTTGGACATAGTGGTGTTTTAGAGGTAAAAAATGATATAAATCCGGTTCGGTTTCTCGCACAAACTGATGGTTTTGTGTCTTAAGACATCAATGTGTCGTCACGAGCTGCAGGGTTTAATTTGGATTTGTCTGTCGTGTTTTTTTTTTACTCTTATGGTCAAAGTTCCCGCTGACTTGCATTATACCACTGACAGACAGCAGCGGTTGCAGTTAAAAATCATCATTTGTGTTCTACTGAAGAAACAAAGTCACCTACATCTTGGATGCGCTGGGGGTAAGCAGATAAACGTCAAATTTTCATTTTTGGGTGAACTAACCCTTTAAAAGATCTAACAGAGCACAGATTTTTATAAAATCTTCATTTGTGTTCTGCTGAAGACAGACAAACACACAACTTTTACGTTTGAGGACTGGAAATAACAATTTACAATTTCTTGATATTTTAAGTTTTCCATGACCAAAGCAATCCTGAATGTAGAATACAGAATACCATAATCAAGTGTTACCTATGCCTTTCAGTCATATCTGCAGTAAGAATCCTGATCATCTTCCTCCTGGTGCTGTCAGTCAAGCTTTTGGTTTTTTGGTACTCTCTGATGATTGAATCCCCTCCAGGTTTAGCCTGCAGAATTGTTTGGACCAGCTGCAAACAGTTACATAGTACAATTAATGACAACCTCTCAAGAACCATTCTGTTAACATGATTGTGTAGTCATGAAGCTCAGTACATGTGTAAACTCACACAAGATGCATTGAGAACCAATTGTTCGGACCCCATTTGGATGTCATCTTTGCCAGATTCTTTTATTAACTATTTGTGGTTAAGTATAATTTATTAAAGAGTTAGCAGTGTTTCCAACAGGTTTTGAAATATACTTGTGGTGGTAGCCAGGTGGAAAATCTAATAGAAAATCTGGAAAATTTAATAGGCTACTACTAAATTGAATTACTACTAATATTATGCATTATGGATTATAAATTATGCAAAATTACAGCATTTAAATTGTAGAGTTCTCCTTGCATTATCGTACTCTCTCAGTGAATGGGACACAGATTTTATTGATACTAGTAAAAAACAAAACTTAGCATGTGACTTAATTATAAACAAGCCCGAAATACACAGGGACTCTTATTTTGAAATGTCTATACTATTGTGGGCTGATCCTACAGAAGAGAGAGATAAAATAGTTACAGTAGTTAATTGTACATAGTTACTTCAAAAGTTGAAAAATATGCTATATTTGAGTTTCTAAGCTACTTTAGTGATGAATCACAGGACGGCGCTGACAACTAGTTTCTGATCCACAGTGTGTGCAATCTTCACATTTTGCGCAGCTACTGTTTGTATGAGTGTTTGTGCCACAATGCAGCTGCGCGAGCATGGTAGCTGGAAATAATATACATCCAATCATCTAAAATCGCTTGAATGTCCAAACTGGCGCAAACTAGGGATGGGCATTTTTCCAAAATATTGTATTCAAATATTTGGGCTCGTAAAAAACGAATATTTGAATATTGTGTAATTTTTTACATTTTTGAGAATACAATACTCAAAGCACACACACCCATCTTCGTTAATCTAATTTTGACTGTTAATTTTTAATTGTGTCAAATTAAAAAAAAAACAAACAAAAAAAAA
This sequence comes from Chanodichthys erythropterus, assembly GCF_024489055.1. Taxonomy (NCBI): domain Eukaryota; kingdom Metazoa; phylum Chordata; class Actinopteri; order Cypriniformes; family Xenocyprididae; genus Chanodichthys; species Chanodichthys erythropterus. Next base: position 56,456,502 of record NC_090231.1, read on the forward strand.
AACTTTACTACACCTGCTCAAAGGCATTTTTTTAATTCATGATTAATCTTGCATTGCATAATGTGTTCTTATACAAACTGACAACCACAAGTGAATCGCATTCATATATTTAATATGGGCTAAAAATTTTTGTTTGCAATTTCAAGAAGGCTATATTTACATACAACTAACCTGACAGTTGAGTCGGTTATACAGGTTTTGTAATGAAAACTAGTCTACAATTAAGAAACCATTACAAAATAGTAAACACTGAGTTTACATGTGATTCATTTAAAATACTTAATTATTCCAATATCCAAATATGATACTAAATCCCACAGAAAAAAAGGGTTTCTATTTGTAGCATGCCGTCTTTGAATTATAAACAAGACAAACATTCACTGCATAAAGGTTAGCCAATACAAACATATTTATAGAAAACAGTTGACAACGAATAGAAAGGACAAATAAGAGCAAACTAATCGAGTATTCAAGAATATCAAGAAGTTAGTCCGACATATAACGAGGGGTTGTGTTAACTAAAGCGTCCGTTATTTAACAAATCTTAAAAACATGGGTGGATAATTAAAAATCTTTTCTGACAAAAAAAATAACACAAGCAAGAACAAATTTTAAACCAAACACGGCAATTTTCATTTTACCTCTCTGTGTGCGCGCGCGCGTTTGTGTTTATGAGAGAGAGGGCTCGCACAGCATTGAGACAACAGTCACTTTAAATGCATAAGTAACTAATGTGCTAGTTTTCATACAAAATAAGTAGGCTATGTAACATAATTAGTTACTTTAGTTAGTATTAACACAATAACGCAACATGTAGGCTATACGTTTCTGAACACTGAGAATAAATAAATAAACGCCCGTTTCTCCAGACTCGTGCTTGTCAGTCAGTCACACATCACAACATTTTCATAATCAGCGATTTCAATTTTATTTAGATTTGTTGTTCAACATTACTTGTGCATTTTATACCAGTTTACCTTAAGGAGTTAACAGTGCGTGAGTGTGCCGTCCTCGCTTGAGAATTCAGTCACTGAGACGGCGGGAGTGGAAGGAGGGATTGAGCGGGATTTTGTGTTGCTATCGATTTGCAGTGTCTTTTTATTGATAGGCCGTACGCATTTGTCAATCATCCCCGCTTGCTGTTTGGGGAAATGAACCCAGCGCTGATTGGCCGAACTCTTTTGCTGGATTTGAGTACAAGCGTGCACAGAGGAGTCACCAGGTTTTTGCGTAGTATAGAGTGACAAATCGTACCAGCATACTTTGAGGTCAAAATGCGTACCTGGTACGCAAAATGCGTACATGTTGGCAGGTCTGATAATATACTCGAGTCACTGTTTATATTATTTCACATGTTCATGTAGAGAAAAACAATATCCACATGCTCGGGTGAGAAAATGAGCTGCAGACGTTGCAGAGACACAAAGATGTCTGATCGCGCTCTGACAGCGGCAGTGATGTCTCACGCATATACTTCAATGAGTGTCAGACATCACTTCCGTTGTCAGAGCGCGATCAGACCTCACTAACCGATGCTGAACGGAGTTGGACATAGTGGTGTATTAGAGGTAAAAAAATGATATAAATCCTGTTCGGTTTCTCGCACAAACTGATCGTTTCGTGTCTTAGGACATTAATGTGTCGTCACGAGCCGCAGGGTTTAATTCGGATATAAGAGTAAATAAAACTTGCTTAGACAAATCCAAAGTCCCCATCCACTCCCATTATCTGACTGACAGACGGAAGCGGTTGGAGTTAAAAATCATCATTTTTGTTCTACTGAAGAAAAAATGTCACCTACATCTTGGATGCGCTGGGGGTAAGCAGATAAACATCAAATTTTCATTTTTGGGTGAACTATCCCTTTAAATCGTGCGACCGATTTACTCATTCGTGCACACGATTTACTAATTCGTTCCCCTCGATTTACTAAATCGTGAATACCATAGGCGCCGATCCCGTGGGTGCTCGGGGGCTGGAGCACCCACGGAAATGGTCGAGCACCCACGGAAAAATACGAGATATTCTCCATTGATTTTAACCAATAGAAAATCAATTGTAGCTTTCAGACACTATCTTCACCCTTTTTTATAGTTTATTTAAGGCCGTTTATATGGCAATATTTTAATGGCAAACGTCAAGAGCGCATCCAAGTGATGCGCGCGAGCACAAATGACTCTGCTCTCGATCATGCGCGCGCTTAAACTCTGCTTGCATGAGATATCAGCGAGAGCATGACTCGCGACAACACTCGTGAAAAGAATGTGCTTTTTGGGTCGAAATTGTCATATTGCTGCACGGATATAATGCAAATAAAACATCAAGTTGACGTTGATTTGAGTTAAATAAGCGAACTAGCGCTGAAACGTGTTGTTTTTGAAATCATGCAAGTATACACGTCAATCTATTGCTTGACTCTTCTTTCTAGGGAAATCACTAACAAAATGCACACATACATTTTCCTGCTCTTGATATACAAACATTAACTTCTTTGAACTTTATGAGGAAAAAAACGATTTGAGGGCAGATTCGAACCACTGATAATAATAGCACGGCTGGACCTCTGACTGTATTAACGAAAATCCTACCACTACACTATTAGGGAACGCGAAAACTGAAAGTGGATTTATCTGTAATATAATAGCCTATATGGGGGTTGATGTGGGGCACTGGGCACCCACCGGCAGAAACATAAATCAGCGCCTATGGTGCACACAATTTAGTAAATTGTGTGCACGATTTAGTAAATCGAGGCAACGAATTGACCCTTCGTCGGGAGTTTGATTGACAAGCGATCTAACCAATCATAACGCCGAATCCACCATTTTGTCCAACAAAGCTGTCAGGATTTAGAAGATTAACCTGGGTGGACTTGAACTTTAAAAATGGTGTATACTGACGTCTTTTGAAACAACATTCCCTTTCATGTTCATTGGATACTTTAAATCAACTATTTAGGGAGAGATGATCAGTTCACGAGGCGCTACAGCAATATGTCACTACACATTAAAGGGTTAGTTCACCCAAAAATGAAAATTCTGTCATTTATTACTCACCCTCATGCCGTTCCACACCCATAAGACCTTCTTTAATCTTCGGAACACAAATTAAGATATTTTTGTTGAAATCCAATGGCTCCGTGAGGCCTTCATATGGAGCAATGACATTTCCTCTCTCAAGATCCATTAATGTACTAAAAACATGTTTAAATCAGTTCACGGATTCATTGTGCTCCGATGCTTCCTGAAGCAGTGTTTTGAAATCAGCCATCACTAAATAAGTCGTTATTTTGTTTTTTTTGGTGCGCCAAAATTATTCTCGTGGCTTTATAATATTAATTTTGAACCACTGTACTCACATGAACTGATTTAAATATGTTTTTAGTACATTAATGGATCTTGAGAGAGGAAATGTCATTGCTGGCTATGCAGGCCTCACGGAGCCATCGGATTTCAACAAAAATATCTTAATTTGTGTTCCAAAGATGAACAAACGAAGGTCTTATGGGTGTGAAACAGCATGAGGGTGAGTAATAAATGACATTATTTAAATTTTTGGGTGAACTAAGCCTTTAAAGAGCCATAAAACGGTTTTTACTGTTTGAATTTCTTAAATTACAGTTTGAAAGCTGGGACTTTGTTTAATATCTTAAGTCACTTGCTCTGTCTTGTCTGTCGACGTATTGTCAGTGTCCTCTTTGCTCTGTGATGTATTTTTCACTCTGTGTGGCATGACAGCGCCAAGGCTTGCGAAGGATATTGTCTTTGCGAAGGATCAATTAGTAAATTGTGCGCACAATTTATTCTATTTTTTTTCCTGCATGTCATGTCCGGGGCTCCGTACATATCGATTTTTTTTTTTTTTTTTTTAAAGGATAGATGCTTTTTTTTTCCATCTTCAAAATTTGAAGATGAAAAAACCATTCACAACCATTATAAACCTAGGAGGACTAAGGATATTTTTAAATATATCTCCGATTGTGTTCATCTGAAAGAGGATAGTCATAGAAGACAGTCAAATACACCTACGATGGCTTGAGGGTGAGTAAATCATGGAATAATTTTTTATTTTGAGTGAACCAACCCTTTAAGGGCTTTAAAATAACTCTTAGCCTATAGTTTAAAGTGGCTTACATTGTCAGATGCTCTGACAGATACATGTGCAGACAGATAAGCTATAGGCTGTTTAATGCTAACGCATTTGTGGGGTTTTCCTCAGTGCATAACTTACATTTCACAGGTATATTCTCCATCTGTAAAATGTTAGAAAGTCATGCAAATATTTCCAATTTGCTATCAGGAGTGGACTAGCCTTTTGCAAGCGAGATAATTTCCTCTGAACTTCACACTTTAGTGAACGAGCGCCTCCATGTGCATGCGTCTCAAGTGTATATTACCATCCCATATATATATATATATATATAATATAAAAATAATAAAATGCAACTCACAATTCTAGCTTCATCTTCGGTTCTCTGCTGCTTTCTTGAAGGGGTTCCGCCACTCAGAATAACTGTGTCATCGGATTCATAGTTTGCAGTCTCAGAGGAGCTTCCTTCACTGGACACTGCAGGGGTATTTGCTAATTCTATTGAAAAAGGGTTTCAAAAATTAAGTTGAGACATCATTCAATAACGAAATATAAATTCAGTAAAGCACTACAATTTAAATTTGGACTTTCAATATGGTAAAACATAACTAAACTAAATAAATTCATCAAGCACTGATGTCAAATTGTAGGATAAATTATATAAACTTTTTAAGGATAAATTAAATTATTGTTAGAGTTAATGACCTTGGCAACATTCATGTGGAGGACTGAAACACTCATTTATTTAGTATATATTTAATCTGATTTATTGTCACGTCGCCGGAAATAGAGTCATAAGTGTCCCAATGTGTAGTGAGCCAGCGTCCCTTACTGTCCTTACCAGTGCCCGAATTCGTGTACACGAGCTCGGGTCGGGAGGTAGGGAGCTGATTGAGACGCACCCTGTATTACATAAAATAACATGTAGTATGATAGCAAAGAACGATTTTACCTCGAATGCCAGTGCGCACTAAAATAACGGCTGAAATCGGAAAACTTTTGTGAATTACAGTTTAAGATTTAAAACACTTACAATGTTTGCATGAACGTAATTCTCATGTAAGAAAACTTGATAGCAGCGCGACTGTGTCTGACGCATATATTAGGACACGACAGATATGATTTTCAGTATAAAAACGCAACGCAACTTAAACAAACAAAATTCATGTCGTTTATAGCATTAACGTTTCACGACAGAAAATGAAGTAACGTTAGGCCTATACCCGGGGCCTATAACTTTTTAAATGAGTGACGTTATACGTCACAAAAAGACGAGTTTCAGTTCTACTTTTACCGACTTCAATGCATAGACACAAAGCAATACCGCACTTAACGCTTTCAAAGTAAATATAAAATTACCATTTGACAAATTCTCCAATCTGAGCAGAAAAACGCCCAAATCTGGCTGCTTCAGAACCTCCTCAAAGACATCCTCGTCCACTTCAGTTCCAGACTCATCGAAAAGCTTCACCTCGGCCTGACTGGAGGCGGGAATGCCGAACTTCACGAAGGCTGTGAACAAACCAAAATCCAAGGAACTAAAAATAGATACCCATTACAATGTCAGCACACTACTAACTTCTAATTTAGTTTATAAAATTACCTTCATCCAGGAAATCCGAAAGTTTTGAATCGACGTCAGAAACTTTCACGTACTTCTGCAAGTCTCTGAACTTTACTTTAAGGAGCATTCTTAAACCTGACAAAAACACGCGCAGTTAGTAATTTTCAAATGTGTTCAACTCCATTTATATTTTTTACTAATAATGCTAACACAAATGTATTTACTATTTATTTTTAAGAGAGAACGCAATCACACTTACCGTCTCAGTCGCATGAAGAAAATGGCGTTGTCGACTCTTCATCTTAAAAGGCAACAGTCATAGAGGGGCGGGGTCAAGATTGGCGCTTTTTTTTTTAACACTTTAAGTGTAAAAATAAAATCACATAATTTAACACCCTGTAACTACACTGAAAAGCAGAACTCATTAACTCTGTAGGTTGTTAATTCAACTCTTTGGGAATTAATAACATTTGACACTGCAATTTTTACACTGCTGTTTTTACTGTGTACCCAAAAACAAAAATTCAAATGAAGCCGAAAGACAGTCACTAAACAAGATTTATTTGGTGATAAAACACTACGACTGACATTTGCCACCACATTGTCCCTCAGTCCCATCACAGTCAGGTTTATGGCCTTGCCCATGTCCGCCGCGGCCTCGTTTTTTTCCGCCGCGGCCTCGTTTTTTTCCGCCGCGGCCTCGTTTTTTTCCGCCGCGGCCTCGTTTTTTTCCGCCGCGGCCTCGTTTTTTTCCGCCGCGGCCGCCACCTTGATGGGGAGTTTGAGGACAGCTTCCACACACTGGAGGCATGGGCGGCTCGGCGGGAGGCTTCACTGGAGGCATGGGCGGCTCGGCGGGAGGCTTCACGGGAGGCTTGGGCGGCTCGACGGGAGGCTTGGGCGGCTCGGCGGGAGGCTTCACTGGAGGCTTGGGCGGCTCGGCGGGAGGCTTCACGGGAGGCTTGGGCGGCTCGGCGGGAGGCTTCACGGGAGGCTTGGGCGGCTCGGCGGGAGGCTTCACTGGAGGCTTGGGCGGCTCGGCGGGAGGCTTCACGGGAGGCTTGGGCGGCTCGGCGGGAGGCTTCACGGGAGGCTTGGGCGGCTCGGCGGGAGGCTTCACGGGAGGCTTGGGCGGCTCGGCGGGAGGCTTCACGGGAGGCTTCACGGGAGGCTTGGGCGGCTCGGCGGGAGGCTTCACTGTATGGATACAGAGAATCAGTCCATTAAGCAGCATTCGATCTCATATACAGCACAAAACATACAGAAGCATGAATAGCAAGTCTAACAGGGTGAATTGTGTCAAGCAATCATTTTAATTTTGTAAAGCATGCGTCTGAAACTGTATTGGGCTGAATTCAGGTACTTTTGTCATCAAGTATGACAATATAAAGGACAAAACTTAAAAAGCAGACCCAGACACTACATAACTGTACACTACAAATACCTGAATATGGAGGCATACACTGATGTCCACATCCATTGCTGCAGCATTTCTCATTGTCCGGACAGTCATGGTCACACAAACACAACTCGCCACACTTTCTCACTCCAGATATTTTGCTTGGACACTCTCCTGGCTTTGCTGTTATACAGATGTGACAGAGAAACCCATATGACTGTATGCTGAAATGTCACTCACGGTTTGAAAAAGTTGGAAGTTAATAAAAGTAGGTTTGACAAGAATATACTAGTTCCTCCGTTGTACTTCAAAGTTTCATGTTTAGTTCAATGCATTACAGGTTTCCTTTGCAATTTGTGAAAGTTTAGCAATTGTGTGAAAACTTGTTGCACCATTTTCAGTTTCAGTTATCTGCTTCTAGTCAAGTATATGATGCCGGAGACATGCCAGTGAAAAGAAACTATAGATTTCTATGTTGAGCTCTTTTATTTTAGAAAACAAGACTAAACACCTCAATGTTGCAATAAATCAAGTTAACAGCCTCTTAAACATCTACAAACTCAAGTCTCAGTTGAGCTCGAGTGCACCACAATAAACCAATATCCTTCAAAATGGTCCGGTCAATACAGCAGATAAAAAGTGCCATTTTCAGCCTCATCACCAGCTGCAGCCATTTCCTCATCTAAGAAGTCAAACATCTGCAATCAGCAGCTACCTGCTAGTGCACTCACATTCACAAAGTAGTAGGCTATAGTAGACAAGGTTTGGGAGAGTAGAGGCAAAAGATATAGTACCTTCAATGCCCCTAGATGCTGATATCGCTTCTTTATATCAAACAAACTGCAGCAGAAAAAGTTAGGTGCCATACAAGGTGTAATTTATAAAGTTGCATTACTCATCACAAATGTAGCAGAGTAAAAAGTACATTTAATTACTCTTGACTATGAGCAAATATATATAAAAAAATATAATACATTTCATATTATATAACATTTTGTATGGCACTCATTTACGCATTTCTTTGGGCTGTGAAGTCAAGTTAAATGATCTTCTCACCTGCTATGGCTCCAGCGTCTGTTGTGCTCAAACATGCAGACAGACACAACAAAAGAACACTCAACAAGCAAAACACTCGAGCTGTCATCCTCTCGACCTGCAAGCTCCCAATGATGTCTGCTAGAAGACACACTGGATTAATAAATCAGAAGGAATAAGGAGGGACCGAAAACACGTGCTGCTGAACCCCGCAACAAAAATCGTTCAGAAACGTGTTTTTAAAGATCCAAGGAGGTCTGGGCAACTCCAGCCCTGATGAAACTCACCTGCATAACTTCCTATCCTAATCTTGTTCAGGTGTGTTTGATTCGGGTTGGGGGAGCGGAGCAGATCTCGTAATAATTAACGTAATTAAGAGAGGATGAGAATGCGACGTCACGACACATAGGACGTAGACGTAGCTGCCATCTTAGCAGGATTCCGTTGGATTTGCGTTGCTGTGGAGTTCAATTAATTTTCTTTTCGCGATGCCTGGAAATTGCTGTTGTGTGAAAAACTGTCATAGCAGGTCACACAACTTTCGTAGGATTAAAATACACAGTTGTATTCGGTTTTTCAAGTTTCCGACCTGGAAAAGGCATGAAGGAGAGCATGTTGCTGATGACAAGAAGACGCCGGATGGCTTGGGTAGCAGCTGTGAGAAGAAAGAACTTAACTTTTGAAAAGATTTCTCATTCGATGAGAGCATGTTCTCTACATTATCAGTGTGAAAATGTGGATCTTAAGAATAGGAAAACTGAAGAGTTCAGATGCAAAAGCAAGTGCCGTCTGAAATTCTCTTCTAAATTGTGCATTTTTATCAAGCTTGCATGTTTACGTTCAGTTAATTCACTTTAATGGCAATGAAAAGGACCTATTAATTGCCATTAAAGTGAAATTACTGAACCTAAACATACAAGCTTGATGATAATGCACAATTTAAAGAGAATTTCAGACGGCACCTATAGGTTTTTGCATCTGAAGTCTGTAAAAGGATGTGCGCCGGTTTTACAACTCCGTGAAGTTGGCACCCCATAAAGCGAAATAATCCCCAAAAATATGTCATTCGTTTGTGCTACGTTTGTGCTGATTTGTGCCGCAAAAACGAACGTTTGTGCTGGTTTGGTGTTTGAGATATTAAGCATTATTTTTTTGGTCGTGTGACGTCATTCTCCACCCCATGTCGTTCAAATCGCTTCAAACCGGTGCCATTCGTTTGTGCTCGATTTGTGCTGGTTTGTGCCGTTAAAACAAACACTGTATCTGTTCTCCTTCCACAGATATAACTAATTTAATTCGAGAGCTGTGACGTCATTCTCCACCCCACTTCGTCTAAATCGCACGAAACTGGTGTCGTTCGTTTGTGCTCGATTTGTGCTGGTTTGTGCCGTTAAAACAAACACTGTAACTGTTTTCCTTCCACAGATATAACGGATATAATTCGCGAGCTGTGACGTCATTCTCCACCCCACTTCGTCTAAATCGCACGAAACTGGTGTCGTTCGTTTGTGCTCGATTTGTGCTGGTTTGTGCCGTTAAAACAAACACTATCTGTTCTCCTTCCACAGATATAACAAATTTAATTCGGGAGCAGTGACGTCATTCTCCACCCCACTTCGTCTAAATCGCACAAAACTGGTGACGTTCGTTTGTGCTCGATTTGTTCTGGTTTGTGCCGTTAAAACAAACACCGTATCTAAGACCTCTTCTTAAATATAACGAAAAAATGTTTTATGAACAGTTAGGCTATGTAGCCTAACTCTCCACACCCCATGCCATCCAAATTGCTCCAACCCGGTATTGTTCGTTTGTGCTCGATTTGTGCCGTTAAAAGAATCCCTAAATGATGACTTTTTGACTTAAAAATAAAAAATAAAATAAAAACCAAATCATTTCCACCCCATGTCTTCTTAAATCTTTACAAAATGGTGCTGTTCGTTTGTGCTCAGTTTGTGCCGTTAAAAAAAAAAAAAAGCAACAATGACAATCTTAAATATAAAGTTGGCCTAACGAAAAATGTTTTTTACATTCAGTTTGCTTAAAACCGGTGCCCCCCACATGCTCCAAATTTGCTCGAAATCGTTTGTGTCGGTAACAGGTTTCGTTTGTGCTGCTTTGGTTTTTAAAATATATATAAAAAAAATGTATAGGTCATTTTCAGGTCACTCAGCCCCCCCACATGCTCCAAATTTGGCCAAAACTGTCTCATTTGTTTGTGCTGGTTTGTGCCGGCGAAATTTTCGTTTGTGCTGCTTCGGTTTTTAAAATGTAAGACATTGAATTACAGGCATTAACTCACTAGCCTGAATGAAGAATCAGAAAAGCTTAATAGCCTAAATAATCTATTTTAAGTCTTCAAGTAAAAGGTTAAATAAATGTTTACTTTTAGCCTAACTTTACACTTGTAAAATATTTAGCCAAAAACGAAAAAAGATTGAATAAAAAACATCGGACTCTTTTCTCTCATAATATGTAAAAACAAAGAAACAAACACAAACAAGAATAACAGTTTCATATTTCAAAGAAATATGGAATCATCATAGAAAATACTACTCCCGGTACACAAATCATCATACACAAATCAAACTCAGCATGTCTTGCATGTCCCATCACGCAGTTCATCTGATGTAGGCTACAGCTCTGTATATTAGTTACAATTTTTCTATTTGGTTGTTTCATATATTTCTTGCTACTGTAGCTGTCTCGTGCAGAGCACAACAACACACTTATCTGTCCGCGGAGGCGCCGGCGCGATCCCTTCCATTGTTTTCTGATATTTTGGGTTTTTCCAATGAAACACAAATTGTTATTTATAAAAAATAAAAAATCTTCTTGTAATAGTGAGTGAAACATGTTGCATCATGGAGGTTTTAAAACCAATTATTTTAAATAAAAATTTCCTCAATGTTGTTTTAGACCACATATAGCCAAAATGAGTATTTTAGGGGCCGCCCACACATTCGAAACAAATTTAAATAAAGCATTTTTTTTTCGACGTAGGCTAATTAATTGAACGAATTACACGTACAGATGCTGCACAACTTTCCGTTTCTGACACGCGCTTGTCACTGAAAAGGAGGAAAGCAGAGACTTAATTTGAAATCACATTGCTCCTAAGTGATTTCAGTGTCATTCAATTCAATCAATGTCTAATATTTATAAACCGAAGCAGCAAATAAAACTTTTATCGGCACAAACAATTGCGACTGTTTGGTGAATGAGCTATAAATGACATACAATTTGATTTGCAGCCTGATTATTATCGAAATATAGTCTAACAGTCAATCTAAACATCTAAACATAAAGTAGTCTAATCTAAACACCTTGGCCTAATTAACTGGTTCCAGCCAAGAAGGGAAAAACAAGGACTCAAAATCATATGAATTAATTTATAAACAACACTAATTTTATCCGTTAACTCGTTCTATTTAATGTAACAATTGCAATTCACTTTATACAGTGTATTTGTTTTTTTTTTCTTCATTATTATTGTTTTATTTAAAGAAAATTGCCTTCGCCTATAGGCTACTTTACATGGACAGTGATTAAAGTCTGTGTTTGTTTGAAAGGTGAATTGCAGTTAGATGATGAAATAATCTGAGCATAAGCAGTTCCACAAGAGGCCTGTTAGTTGCAGCGTTTTATCTTTGTCCGCGGAAGATGCGAATCGATGTGTTCAAATGTTATACACGCGTTCCTCTGGGTTTCTTGATTGCACAATAATTAATAAAAGAATTCCCTTCTCTGACGTGCCAAACAAATTTTAAATTAACCTGTAAATTACCCTGCACACATGACTTTTTTAGTCTCAGTGCATACATCTTTTCCGTATGCAGACCTTTATGCATTGTTTAATGTTTTTGAAGGGCGCAGAAAGACGTTAAACATGTATTTGAAAATTTACCATGCAATGGTATTGTATTTTATTATAATTATTTATTCAAATATCTGTCCCAGTGCTATAGCACAGCATAGAACACGCCTGGTTCCAGAAGTAGTCAGGTAACATGTAGGCCTAAGTGGTTGTGACAATATCTGGCACAAATTTAGTCCATTTAAGAAGGGGTCTTCGTACTTTTCAACGGCACAAACCTGGACAAACGAACAGCACCATTTTGGAACGATTTAAGATGACGGGGAGGAGATTTTTTTTTTATTATTAGGCCTATATATATATATATATATATATATATATATATATTAAAAAAAAAAAAAAAAAAAAAAAAAAGGGGTAATCAATTACAGGGATTCTTTTAACGGCACAAACCGGCACAAACGAACAATACCGTGTTGGAGCAATATGGATGGCATGGGGTGTGGAGAGTTAGGCTACATAACTGTTAATAAAACATTTTTTCGTTATATTTAAGAAGAGGTCTTTGATACGGTGTTTGTTTTAACGGCACAAACCAGCACAAATCGAACGAATGGTACCAGTTTGAAGCGATTTGACCGACATGGGGTGGACGTCACAGCTCCCAAATTATATTTGTTATATCTGTGGAAGGAAAACAGATACAGTGTTTGTTTTAACGGCACAAACCAGCACAAATCGAGCACAAACGAACGACACCAGTTTCGTGCGATTTAGACGAAGTGGGGTGGAGAATGACGTCACAGCTCCCGAATTATATTTGTTATATCTGTGGAAGGAAAACAGTTACAGTGTTTGTTTTAGCGGCACAAACCAGCACAAATCGAGAACAAACGAATGGCACCGGTTTGAAGCGATTTGAACGACATGGGGTGGAGAATGACGTCACACGACCAAAAAAATAATGCTTAATATCTCAAACACCAAACCAGCACAAACGTTCGTTTTTGCGGCACAAATCAGCACAAACGTAGCACAAACGAATGACATATTTTTGGGGATTATTTCGCTTTATGGGGTGCCAACTTCACGGAGGTCATTTATACAATTATAAGCACTAGAACCGTCAAAACGTCTCCGGTTACTATGGTAACCTCGGTTCCCTGAGAGACGGGAACGAGACATGGCGTCAGAAGCTGACGCTTTGGGGGACTCCCTTTTCTCCTAATTCTCCTGAAATCCTATTGCACAACGCCAGTGAAGTTGCAACTCTCACTGGCCAATGCCAGCCAAGACGGCGAAAGGGGCGGTACCCGCCTCTATATAATGCGCCGACCTGGCGGCATAAGCTCAGAATCTTCCGACTGAACGAGAGTACAGCAGACCTGAGCGGTGAACACGGCAGTCTACGCCATGTCTCGTTCCCGTCTCTCAGGGAACCGAGGTTACCATAGTAACATAATCCCCAATGAGTACACACCTACGAAATGCTTATAACGTGGTTACTCATCTAACACTGTATGCATTCAAGAATAATATACAGGCTACATACGGGGTATTGAAGCATGTGGGCGGCCAGGCCGGGCACAGCAAAAAGAACATACACTTAACGAGCAGCTGTTGCTGGCGTAGGTGTAACATGAGAGAATTCATAGTGAGCCCTTGCTCATTGCGAGGACATAGACGAACTACTGGAACTGTGTCCCATATTCCAGGTCGCTTATGGTGGCATAACGTACGCGACAACAACGCGCCTCATACAGCTCGCTCTGCCAACATGAAGGGGAGAGCGCCACAGACTGGGTGTGGCGCTGGCTCCGCCCCCAGATTCACTTATACGACCTAGTTGAAACCACCAGCCTCAGCTAATGGGCGGGAACTGCAGGTAGAATATGAGTTGTATTCAACGCCAGGACTTGTGAGGCTAGAGAACACACGTCCAAATTGTAAAACCTGGCGAAGGTGTTCTGCGACGACCAGCCCGCCGCCATACAAATGTCTTTGATGGTGACGCCTTTAGTCCATGCCCACGAGGATGCAATCGCCCTCGTTGAATGCGCTCTGACGCCGATAGGGCATTCCATTCCTTGGTTAGAATAGGCCAAAGTGATCGCATCAACCACCCAATGCGATAGCCGCTGCTTAGAGACGGAACGTCCTTTGGTACTGCCGCTGAAACACACAAACAGCTGCTCAGAGAGCCTGAACTGAGCCGTGCGGTCAATGTAAATTCGCAAAGCTCGCACTGGGCATAACTCCTGATGAGGCGCGTTATCCACTGACTCCTGGGTGAAAGCCGAAAGAGTTATCACTTGAGCTCTGAACGGCGTTGACAGTGATTTAGGCACGTAACCCAGCCTCGGCCTGAGTGTGACGTTACAATCATCTGGCCCAAACTGCAAGCAATCAGCGTTAATAGAAAGCGCTTGCAAATCCCCCACGCGTTTCACTGAAGCGAGGGCGAGTAGCAGCGCGGTTTTAAGTGAGAGCTCCTTTAAGCCGACTGACATGAGCGGCTCAAAAGGCGGCCGAGTCAACGCTTCGAGCACAAGAGCTAAATCCCATGACGGCACCGTGGGGGCGAGAGGGTCTTAGTCGCCTTGCACCCCTCAAAAATTTTACCACTAGGTCGTGTCTGCCCACCGAGCGCCCATCGATAAGGACATGAAAAACTGAAATAGCTGCCACATAGACTTTAAGAGTGGAAGGCATACTGCCGCCGTCCAATCGCTGCTGCAAGAAATCTAGAATGCCTGAGACGGGGCAGCTTCCCGGTTCGAGACCATTCAGTTCGCACCATTTCACAAATACTGCCCATTTAGAAGCGTACAGGCGCCTTGTAGAAGGGCCTCGCGCCTCCGTAATCGTGTCCATAACACGGCAAGACAGAACGCTCGGATCTACCGGCTCCCTTGCACTACCCACACATGAAGTTTCCACCATTCGGGGTTGGGGTGCCAAATCGACCCGCCCGCTTGGGACAGAAGGTCTCGTCTCAGTGGAATCATCCACGGGGGAGCCGTTAACAGTTCCAGCAGATCGGGAAACCACGGCCTGTTCGGCCAGTACGGGGCGATTAGAAGCACCGACGCTCTCTCCTCCCTGATCTTGTGCAGCACTTGTGACAATATCTTCAGCGGAGGAAATGCATAAAGGCGAACATTCGGCCATGGCATCGTCAGTGCGTCCCCTCCCAGGGGAGAGCGCGACAGAGAAAAGAACAGAGGACATTAATGCGTGTTCTCCTCCGTCGCGAATAGGTCCACTTCCGCCTTCCCGAACTGTTCCCAGATCATTCTCACTGTCCCGGGGTTCAATCTCCATTCTCCTTGAGGGATCCCGTCCCTCGACAGCATGTCCGCGCCGCTGTTCAGGTGGCCCGGAACATGCGCCGCTCGGATGGAGAGCAGATGGTGGTCGGCCCACAGTAGAAGCTGCGCAGCCTGCTCGTAAAGGGCTCGCGAGTGCACTCCGCCCTGGCGATTTATGTACGATACCACCGAAACATTGTCCGTACGAACCAATACATGATGGCCCCGGACTTGTGTGAGGAAGCTTCGAAGAGCCAGAAAGACCGCCCTCAATTCGAGGCGATTTATATGCCACGTCTTCTCCGATTCCGTCCAGTAGCCCGACGCTGGAACGCCATCGCAATGAGCTCCCCAGCCCGTCGTCGACGCGTCCGTCGTGACCACTTTCCGCCGCGTAACCACGCCCAGCTGGGCGCCGCGTCGGTACAGGTCGGGATTCCGCCACGGCGCGAGCGTGCTCAGGCACCTGCGAGTGACCACAACGCGGGCATAGCCCATTCTCCAAGCCTTCCTTGGTACCTGAGTTTTCAGCCATAACTGGAGGGGGCGCATATAAAGCAACCCGTGGTGGCATACCGCCGCGGCCGCCGCCATCCGTCCCAAGAGCCTCTGATATTCCTTCAGCGCTACAGGACGGCCCAGACTGAAAGCACTCAGGGCGGACATCAAATCGCGAACGCGCTCCTGACCTAGACGCGCTCTCATCGCGACCGAGTCCAACTCCACCCCTAGATACGAGATTGACTGGCTGGGGCATAACATACTCTTTTGTGTATTCACGCATAGACCCAGGTTCTCCAAATGAAGCAATAGAGTGCGTTTGTGGCCGTTGAGCACATCCTTCGAATGGGCTAAAACTAGCCAATCGTCCAAATAATTGAGTATGCGTATTCCGTTCGCTCTCAGGGGGGAAGCGCTGCATCCACACATTTTGAAAACGTGCGAGGAGCCAGGGCTAATCCGAACGGCAGAACTGTGAACTGATATGCTGTGCCGTCGAACGCAAATCTCAGAAAGCGCCTGTGACGAGGGGCGATCCGAATATGAAAATATGCGTCTTTCAGGTCTACTGAAATAAACCAATCTTCGGGCCGAATTTGCGCGAGGATCTGTTTCAATGTCGTCATTTTGAAAGGGCGCTTGAATAAAGCCCGGTTGATGGGTCTCAGGTCTAATATCGGACGGAGGCCACCGCCTTTCTTTGGAACGACAAAATAGCGGCTGTAGAACCCGCTCTCCCTCTCGCTTGGCGGGACCACTTCTATCGCGCGCTTTGCGAGTAGATTGAGAACTTCTTGCCTCAGCACCGACTCGTTGTGAGCCGGCACTGTCGACATAACCACGCCATTGAAACGGGGCGGTCTGCGCCGAAACTGCAAAGTGTAGCCGTTCTCTATTACGTTCCGCACCCAATCCGAAATACCCGGAACAGCCCGCCAAGCGCTCGCAAATTGGCACAGAGGACGGGGCACCCCGCCTTCTGTATTCAGGACAACGTCGCTGTATACTGGGGTAGCGCGCTGACAGCTCTCTTGACGAACGGGCGCGTTGAGAGGCGGCGAGTCGTGTATGTAAGAACTGACACGGGTGTTCCGCTGCGGCGGAGGACCTACATTCGGAGCGCGAGCGCCGCCGATTACACGGGAGAGCTGCGAGCCCGATTGTATCTGCAGCAATTCGCCTGCGTATAGAGTGCGAGAAGCTGCCGCTACTAGAGGAGGAGAAAAAAGCTCTTTTTGTGAGGTTGTAACATTCTTTATTACATTTACAACAGAAACATTCTCGTAGTCGCCTGCAACCGCCAAGGGGACTTCTCGAGAACACCTCGGACGCTTCGCAGCGGGTCCTTCGCTCAGCGTCCTCCTCCTCTGCACTCTCCCGTCAGGAACGAGGCTTCTGTTCCGAAGAACTAGGAGCAGTGCCGGGGCGGCCGCCTTTCTTAAAGCCGTGACGCGACTTCGGGCGCCCGGCGCGGAAGGAAATGACTCATCGCCCTGGAACGCTTCTGTGCTTCAGAGAAGCGCTCTGCAATCGCTTCCACGGCATCCCCAAAAAGGCCGGAGGGAGATAAAGGAGCGTTGAGCAGCGCCTTCCTATCTGCATCTTTTAACTCTGTAAGAGTCAGCCACAAATGACGGTGGAGCACAACCATAAAGCCCATGCTTCGTCCGATCGCCTGGGCCGTTTTCTTCGTTGCCTTCAGGGCAAAATCAGTCGCAGCGCGCAGATCTTTAAAGGCCTCGGGGTCCGCCTCCCCCTCGTCCAGGGATTTCAGGAGCTGAGCCTGGAAAACCTGAAGTACCGCCATCGTGTGAAGTGCTGAAACTGCTTCACCTGAGGCGGCGTATGCCTTATCAGCGATATGCGCGGTCACACGGCAGGGTCTTGACGGCAACATAGCGCCTGCCTTCAGGGAAGCTGACGAGGGGCAGAGGTGCGCCGCGATAGATTCCTCGACTGGCGGAATGCGCGTATAACCACGGGCTTCAGCGCCATCAACTTTTGTGAATATTTCCGAGCCGCTGGCGTGGGCGCGAGCCGAGTGGGGCGCGGCCCAGGTGCTAGCGACCTCCTCGTGCAGGTCTGGAAAGAAAGGGGCTCGCTTCCTTGGAGCGGCGGCTCGGCGGCCCAAGTGAAGGAACCACGAATCCAGTTTGCTCTTCGCTGGCTCGTCGGGAGAATCCCATTCAAGACCGAGATCATTCACGGCCCTAGTAAGAACCCTAACAAGCTCGTCTTGAAACGCCACCTGCCCCTCCGGCTCAGAGCGCTCCTCCAAGAGGTTGTCCGCCCAGTCCTTCTCGGACGCCGTTAGGGACATGGCCTCTTCGGGTTCGTCATCCCTCGCCGCGCCGAACGAAACCATCTCCGACGCGCCGGGGGCGGGTCGAAGACCCTCCTCGGTGAAGTAAACAGGAGGGCGGGGTGGTGAGTCACACCTCATTCCCGCATCATCGCCCCTATGCGGCTGTCCCACCAGCGGCTCGTCAGCGGCAGTGGGACGTTGCCTAGGACAGTCACCAAGGGCGATGCTCCTCCGAGCCCTCAGCACCCGCACTGGGAGATCCTCGCAGTGCGGGCAGCCCGACCCGGTGAGTGCTGCTTCTGCATGGGCGAGTCCCAGGCACAGAATGCAGTACTCGTGGGTGTCCGGAGCCTCGATAGGCCCCGAACACAGCGTGCAGAAGGTAGACATGCTGGAACGCCGAGAGGGTAATCCGTCTACTTCGCGTCTTCTCCACAGCTGTCTCGTAGTAATGTCGAAGTTATTAATTGTTGAAGTGAAAAGGAAGATTCTGAGCTTATGCCGCCAGGTCGGCGCATTATATAGAGGCGGGTACCGCCCCTTTCGCCGTCTTGGCTGGCATTGGCCAGTGAGAGTTGCATCTTCACTGGCGTTGTGCAATAGGATTTCAGGAGAATTAGGAGAAAAGGGAGTCCCCCAAAGCGTCAGCTTCTGACGCCATGTCGAGAGACCGTTCTCGAAAGGGAACCATTAATAAAAGTGGAGTGTAACCTTGGCAAGTATGACTGAGCTCTCGCAGTTTACAGGTTTGTGGGTTTGTAAATCTTGCACCCAGCCGCAGCAAAATTGTTTCCAATGACTTAAAGCTTCTGAACTGTTGCATCGTGTAGGCACTGATACCATAAACCAGGTAATTGACGATGTCAGGGTATGTGAGAGGTGGTAGTGCTTCTGGGTTTTTCGTCCATGGCAGGTCGTACGGGTCGATGGTGTTAATGTCAAACGGTTTCTCTAAATAACGCTGCTTAGCGGTGTTATTTAGTTTCTCTCGATATAACCCCTCTCCTTTCACTTTCTCCTTCTCCATTTCTTCCTATAAAACTGCGCTGTATCGAAAAATTGATCTCTATTATCAACGCCTACATTTAGGCCCCGTTTACACGTACATGGTTATTTTGAAAAACAGAGACATTTCCCTTCGTTTGCGCCCTTCGTTTACACGCAAACGGAGAATTCGCCTCTGAAAACTAGTCTTTTTAAAAACTCCGGCCAGAGTGGAGATTTTGAAAATCTTCGTTTGCACGTTTGTATGTAAACCGAGACAACGTCACAGTATGCGCCAGAGCTCGCAACTATCCCTAGCTGTGACTGAAACCGCTCCCTATCCACTATATAGTCCACTATATCGGGTGTCGGCCATTTTGTAGTGGTGTCCGAATTCGGAGTGAACGACTTCATTCCCTACATTCGTTTACTTTATACCCACAATTCTCTCTGATTTCGAGTTTACATTCCATGTACAAGTCTTGCTGAAGCACTATTTCCCAAAATCAAATTTTTTAACCATTTTTTTTTTTTTTAATCACTACTTGAATAAAACCTACTAAAATGTAGGGGGACATTATTATATAGATGAATTAAAAAATTATATTAATAAAAATATTATTTTTATTATTAAAATATTATGTATAGGCGTTAAATCAATTTAATGTGTTTTACTTACAGCAATGTGTTTTAATAATTTGTGGCACTGTTAACTCATTAAACTTTAAAAGATGATAATTTAGTGGATTTAAAAAAAAATTCGTTAATCATAGGTAGCGTATTCAAATCATAACGGTCGCCTGAGGGCGCTCAATGACCACGTAATCTGTGAGCGTGAGAGTTTCTAACAACTTTATTAAAAGGTATAAATACATGAAATTATGTACACTTGTTAATGTTTATTTTTGTTTGCAGTATTTTATAGTATTAAATAATTATGAACACAAGCATGACAAAAAAATGTATACAATTGATTAAACTACAAAGCTGGCACAGAGGCATATATGATTACAAAATTAAGTCATTATGATTGTTATTGTTATTAACATTGTTTTATAATGTAAATAACATGTAGGATAAAATAGTTTTATTGCGTTTTATTTCTGAGATAGATATCTCTGACGCACAGTGTATACGTCAGCGTCCGAATTCATTCACTTCATTTCGTTCACTCCATACAGATATAGTGCACTCAAATGCCATACACTATATAGGGATTATTGAATGAGTGAACGAGTGAGCGGTTTCGGACACAGCTCCTCCTGTGTCTCAATCAGCTCAGTAGTCAGGGCACTGACCAGGGAGTCGGCCATTTTAAGGGCTGTCTCAATCGCAGAATCCTTTCAGGGCACTGAAACGTTCGCTCCCTGAAAAGTCCCACAATGCACCGTGAAAACCAGGGAGCATCGATCCTCACTATGCTCCCTTAACGGAAGTTCTGAAGCGCGAAACTTGAATCACGTGAGCCAACTCACTACACACAACGATACGCGATAGATGTTTTTAAAAATACAAACCGTTATTTTATTATATTTCAGCATAAACATACATCGCTCGACAGGTAATGATCATAATCTAGCTAACATTTATAATTTATTCACGGTTGAAATGTTGCACGTATATGTAACAAGCAAATAATTAATAATGTACTTTAAATAACATTACAAGTAATGTCAGAAAACAGCTGTTGTTCATAAATACCAGTAGTGATGTTGTACAATGAGGACATTGTCACGTCGCCGGAAATAGTCATAAGTGTCCCAATGTGTAGTGAACCAGCATCTTTACCTTACCAGTGCCCGAATTCGTGTACTCGATATACTAGCTCGGGAGCTAGGGAACTGATTGAGACACACCCTATGTCAAAAGTGCGACCTATGTTTACATGTGATCATGGAAGCGTTTAGAGCAGTCTATTAGAGTAGCAGTCGCATTTATGTTGGTGCAAACTCTTCTCCTGTGTTTGCATTTGCAAATACAGCTGCTCCATTATGTTGAGGAGCAGAGACGAATGAGTGCTCGGAAATCAGCAATTTTGCAACAACTTCGAATCACTTCAAGAGGAATTCGGGATTTTTTGGGGGATTCTGATTGGCTTACGTGGGCTTGAACTGCTCACTCTTGACGTCATACATACACGGGTACGTGTAAATAAAAACTTTTCTGAAAACTGACATGTGTGCACGATGTCATTTTTGAAACCGGAGAGGCTGAAATGTCTGTTTATGTAAATAGCCGCCCATGTGTAAACGTAGCCTTAGCAAGAAGAATTTGGCCTAAATTTTATTTATTTATTTGAGTTATATTTTATTATTGGTTTATTTATTACTAGTCTTCTTCTGGAGGTTTTTTTTTTCTCTCCCTCACGACCCAATGTGATCACACCTCAGTCCAGTAGATGGCGGTAATGCACAAAGATTGCTAACTGCCAATAAAATTCACTGAAGAAGAATTATCAATTATCAGGTGGTACAGCGATCACGTTTTAAATAGAAGTTGGGTTGCGTTCATGTTATGAGGAATTATATTACCGTAATTCTGGCTTGTAAAAGCGCTAGATTGCGTCTTTTAATGTGCATTTACCCATGCTGCTCATCAGTCATTTTCAATACCATTTAGGGCGGAGAGGGTGGCACGTTGGTATGTAGGCCAGAAGCTTCGGAAAGCTACGAGTTGACCGCTGTAAATTTGTTTTGGAGGTGGGAAAAGTATAATATAAGTCCGAATCCGAGGACGTGAAGGGCTCCAAGTATACAGTATGGACATGTCTGTGGAAAGAGAAGAAACTGCATAAATTATTCTCAGCGTAATGTATGTGATTTGCTTTTAATTCATCATGAATCTGAGAGGTGAAATAGTGTCTTATCATCTGTAGCTATAAAAGCAGAACTTAATGTGAGCAGAAAAGTTATGAAATGGAAAATAGAAATGTGAATTATTTGAATTGATATAAAATTGATTTTTTTTTTTTTAACATCGCTTTTAGGCCATACTGTCTTTTTTAAAAGCTAATGGCACATTTTTCACATTTTCAATGCAAGACAAAAAGCATAAGGCACACCCCAATTACTAGCATTCATTTGAATATTTGAATAGCATTCATCTCAACATAACACCGACTGTTACATAACAGTCGGGATCATTACTATGTACGCCCCCAATATTTGCATAATGCCAGCCCATTCGACGCATTAGACAAGGAAAGGCAGTATTAACGTCTGGATCTGTGCACAGACAAGGTAAGCAAGCAAGAACAACAGTGAAAATTGGCAGATGGAGCAATAATAACTGACATGATCCATGCTATCATGATATTTTTAGTGATATTTGTAAATTGTCAGAGGAAGCGCATCTCTTAAAGGGGCCGTGCTGAAAAAATCACTGCATAGCTAATGATGCCCCAAAATAGGCAGTTAAAAAAATTGGTAACACTTTACATTAAGGTTCCCTTTGTAAAGGGTTTATAAAGGTGTTTGTTAATGAGTAATAAGTCATTTACAAATGCATTATAAATCATTAATAATGCAGTTATAACTGCATGAATAAAAAGGCGACTTTAATGCAATACCTGCCAAATAGTGAGCCGTTTTTAACTCACATGTTATAAATGCTTAATAAATGTATTTATTAACATATTTAACTCAAAACCAGATTTCTGGTTTATTTTATGATGCAGCAAAAATTGACTATCATAATTAGACTGAAGGTTGTTGTATTTGTGCTTTCTTATTAATATCTCATGACTGCCACTTGTCTTACTATGTTGCTTACCAGAAGTTTTTGTCTTACCCATGATACTCTCCAAAAAGGTCATGATGCCTCTCCACAGCAGTGTATAAAAACAAAATTATTGTTTTTTTAAAGACAAAATTCCAACTTTATTTTGAAAATATAACAAAAGATAATAACCATAACTTGATTAGATATTAAAGTCTGCGTGAACCGGAAGTTGCAAACGACTCTTCTCCAGTGTTGTGACGTATTTCCAAGTGAAACAGAATATTGAATAGAGAGCAGAGTTTTACTTTAGTGCTCCTCCTTTCCATCTCTCGCACTCCTCCTCTCCATATCTCACTCATAGCAGACGAACGGTTGCAGAAGAGTGCTTTACACGTTTTCAACCCAAGCCGTCAAACTGACGTTATCAGAGAAGGAACGCCATTCCAGACCAGAAGTAACTTTTCAGATTTTGATTAAAGATTACTGCGGCAAACAAGTTTTTTCTGTGTTTTAACTTGCACGGATTCATTGTTCACCACAAGACCAGTAATATGACCAGTAATAATATTAATGTAAAGTGAAAACCTGTGAACCATTTATTAATGAGTTATGAACATTAACAACCTATGAAAGGGAACATTAATGTAAAGTGGAAACCCGTGAACCATTTATTAATGAGTTATGAACATTAACAACCTATGAAAAGGAACCTTAATGTAAAGTGGAAACCCGTGAACCATTTATTAATGAGTTATGAACATTAACAACCTATGAAAAGGAACCTTAATGTAAAGTGAAAACCTGTTAACCATTTATTAATGAGTTATGAACATTAACAACCTATGAAAAGGAACCTTAATGTAAAGTGAAAACCTGTTAACCATTTATTAATGAGTTATGAACATTAACAACCTATGAAAAGGAACCTTAATGTAAAGTGAAAACCTGTTAACCATTTATTAATGAGTTATGAACATTAACAACCTATGAAAAGGAACCTTAATGTAAAGTGAAAACCTGTGAACCATTTATTAATGAGTTATGAACATTAACAACCTATGAAAAGGAACCTTAATGTAAAGTGAAAACCTGTGAACCATTTATTAATGAGTTACGAATATTAATAACCTGTGAAAGTGAACCTTAATGTAGTGTGCATCGTGTTTATTAAAGCAGACGCAGATCTCTTTTGTTTTTTTCCTGGTGACATATTTTATTGTTGAAATATTAATAAGCAATTAATAATTATTCTTGATATCATGATAAAGGATACTGTAACTTTGTGGGAGTGCCAGAGCAGTTATTTATTTAATATAAAAAGCTAACACCGCGAATAAACATATAATATACAAACTAACACAGCGATTATAATATAAACACTTGAAAAACATAGTCTGCAATGTCACTTCAGTTAGCTTACCCATCAAATCAGTAACTTTAAACACAAATTTTACTTTAGAGCATGCCCTGGTAACTGCATGATTTCTTCTCATGATAGTGGCAAGGCTTTATTGGATGCTCACTAGCGCCAACTCCTGTCACACGCCAGAACACGCATGCTTAGTGATGTAACCCTGAAAGAGTATATAAGTATACAGAGTATATAAGTATATAAAGAGTATATATAAAGAGTATATATTAGTATAGCCTAATATATTATTGTCATGTCTAGTTTTCTATAACTTTCTTCATAATAAAAAAAATGCTTCATCTGAATCCTGCTCCCTGACTGCTCTTTACACCAAATGTGACAATAATGTATAATGAGCAATGCATTCTTCTTCTATTTATAATTATTATTATTATTATTATTATACACAGTAGTAGTAGGCTATATACTTTATTATTCTCTTTCGGGTTCTCATCACTATGCGTGTTGATTCTGGCGTGTGACAGGAGTTGGCGCTAGTGAGCATTCAATAAAGCCTTGCCACTTTTGAGAAGAAGTTACACAGTACTGTTCCAACATGCGTTGAAGGGAATTTGTGTTTACTGATTTGATGGGTAAGCTAACTGAGGTGAAATCGCAGACTTTGTTTTTCTGGTGTTTATATTATATTAGTAATCGCTGTGTTAGTTTGTAGTTATCTTAAACAAATAACCGCTCCGGCGCACCCGCGCATGTACTGTACGGATGACCAAAGCCAAATAACGTACTCAAGTTACAGTGGCCTTTATCATATCAGAAATATCTATTAAATGCATATTAATATGCTGCTAATGTTCTGTAATGGTGCATTAGGTCATTGATTTAATGGTTTACACAACTGTTAATTAAAAAAAATACATATTTAGGTGCCTTTATTCAGCTTGTATCAAATATGTTTGGCTTATAGGTGTGATGTTTATTATCTTTTCTGAATACTTGATTGTTTCTCTGAATGTTTTAATTTAAGTTTACCTGCATAAGCCACTTTTCATGAGAAGTCATGCTCTGTAACTTTGTGCTGTAAAAGATTTTTTATTTTTTTCAAGTTTAAAGTTGTGTTTACTGAGACATTCATCAAAAATAAAATATTTCATCTGAAAAAGATATTATCTTCTGTGTACATTAATAATTAATAAATACATGATTAACGTGTGTTCACACTACATTAAGGTTCACTTTAATAGGTAATTAATGTTTATAACTCATTAAATGAGTTCCACTTTACATTAAGGTTTCTTTTCATAGGTTGTTAATGTTCATAACTCATTAATAAATGGTTAACAGGTTTCCACTTTACATTAAGGTTCCTTTTCATAGGTTGTTAATGTTCATAACTCATTAATAAATGGTTAACAGGTTTCCACTTTACATTAAGGTTCCTTTTCATAGGTTGTTAATGTTCATAACTCATTAATAAATGGTTAACAGGTTTCCACTTTACATTAAGGTTCCTTTTCATAGGTTGTTAATGTTCATAACTCATTAATAAATGGTTCACAGGTTTTCACTTTACATTAAGGTTCCTTTTCATAGGTTGTTAATGTTCATAACTCATTAATAAATGGTTAACAGGCTTTCACTTTACATTAAGGTTCCTTTTCATAGGTTGTTAATGTTCATAACTGATTAATAAATGGTTAACAGGTTTTCACTTTACATTAAGGTTCCTTTTCATAGGTTGTTAATGTTCATAACTCATTAATAAATGGTTCACAGGTTTTCACTTTACATTAAGGTTCCTTTTCATAGGTTATTAATGTTCATAACTCATTAATAAATGGTTCACGGGTTTCCACTTTACATTAAGGTTCCTTTTCATAGGTTGTTAATGTTCATAACTCATTAATAAATGGTTCACAGGTTTTCACTTTACATTAATATTATTACTGGTCATATTACTGGTCTTGTGGTGAACAATGAATCCGTGCAAGTTAAAACACAGAAAAAACTTGTTTGCCGCAGTAATCTTTAATCAAAATCTGAAAAGTTACTTCTGGTCTGGAATGGCGTTCCTTCTCTGATAACGTCAGTTTGACGGCTTGGGTTGAAAACGTGTAAAGCACTCTTCTGCAACCGTTCGTCTGCTATGAGTGAGATATGGAGAGGAGGAGTGCGAGAGATGGAAAGGAGGAGCACTAAAGTAAAACTCTGCTCTCTATTCAATATTCTGTTTCACTTGGAAATACGTCACAACACTGGAGAAGAGTCGTTTGCAACTTCCGGTTCACGCAGACTTTAATATCTAATCAAGTTATGGTTATTATCTTTTGTTATATTTTCAAAATAAAGTTGGAATTTTGTCTTTAAAAAAACAATAATTTTGTTTTTATACACTGCTGTGGAGAGGCATCATGACCTTTTTGGAGAGTATCATGGGTAAGACAAAAACTTCTGGTAAGCAACATAGTAAGACAAGTGGCAGTCATGAGATATTAATAAGAAAGCACAAATACAACAACCTTCAGTCTAATTATGATGGTCAATTTTTGCTGCATCATAAAATAAACCAGAAATCTGGTTTTGAGTTAAATATGTTAATAAATACATTTATTAAGCATTTATAACATGTGAGTTAAAAACGGCTCACTATTTGGCAGGTATTGCATTAAAGTCGCCTTTTTATTCATGCAGTTATAACTGCATTATTAATGATTTATAATGCATTTGTAAATGACTTATTACTCATTAACAAACACCTTTATAAACCCTTTACAAAGGGAACCTTAATGTAAAGTGTTACCAAAAAATTATTTAAAAAAAATCTATGGGGTATTTTGAGCTGAAATTTCAGACACATTCAGGGGAAACCTAGGACTTATATTACATCTTGTAAAAAAACAATCTAGGGCACCTTATATATATCTCCGATTGTGTTCATCAGAAAGAAGAAAGTCAAAGGATGGCTTGAGGGTGAGTATATCTTAGTAATTTTTATTTGAAAGTGAACTAATCCTTTAAGCGCGCGCTTGTCTGTCACTTTTAATGCTCAAGTTCTTTACAGCAGGATGGATTCTAATTGGCTGTTAATGTTATTGTTTGTCAGCTGGATGAAATTGTTCTGAAAGGGATTCCAACGATATTGTTTCTCTAAGCTGTTATCATTAAAGCTGTGGTGTGAACTCCGATATTCTTTAATATTGATAAAGTTTTTTCGAACTATATCTCTTTATCGTTATCTTTATAGGCCTAGTTATAATCTTTGGTGTGAATGGACCTTTTAAAGTCTTGTTTAATATTTTTATTTATTTATATAATGAACATTATTAGTTGCTGATTTAGTTTAATTTTTTGTATATTACTCAATATGACATCTGTCTTTAGTTTTTTTTTTATGATTTACACTGATGCTTTAGAGAGTGTGAAATAAAATGAAATAAAAAATGCATTAATAATATGAACTGTTTTAAATAATTTCTTTGTATTTTTAAATCTTTTATTTTATTCTATTTTATTTTATGATGTATTTCACAGCAGCATGTAACCATACTTGTAAATGTGTTTGCAGGCTCTTTTACAACTGTTATTGAGTAAGGTTAAGCTTAATATGAGGGCACGGTCTCCAGCACTCCTTCAGACACACATCTGTGGACACAGACAAAACACCCACACTGAGCAACTTCCGAAACATGTTCATACCTGGCATTCCTCTCTGTTCCCATGTCAGCACATGATTTGCTGACATTTCCAGAATGAGAACCGGGTCACTGGGGTCACCGAGAGGATTATTCCAATTCAACACAAGCTTGGCAAAATAAAGGTTGAACTCTTTATTCAACAGCAGGCTTCGAAGTTACATTTACCTTTCAGACCAGAGGAAATCAACCAGCTGCCATTAGTTTGACAGATTTGATCAGTAAGTGCAATGCGAACCTTTCACATCCATGGAACCTTTCCATTGCTCAAAAGGTGCTTAACAGCAGAAAAAAAAAGTTAAAAAATGTGGATAATGTTCTTTGCACTAAGAAGAAAATAAGGTTTTCCAGGGAACGCAAAACAGTCCTTCAAAATCACATTTTTGGAACCTTTATTTTTAAGAGTGACACATAACATGTATTTATTTCACTATAAAGCTCTAATTTCTTCTCAGTCTTATCCTTTTTAACACAACTGAACTCATTTAAATTGCTGAGGAACACATGGGTAGATCATGCACAGGTTTTGACATGTGTCAAGTGTAATTTAAAAAAATGTCAAATATTTTATCTTAACTCTGACCATAGGCACCCCCTTATAATAATAGACACTTAAAATAAAATAATTCAACAAATACCTATACAATAAGCACTTAACTCAAACAACCATTAAATAATACAATAAATAACCAGAGAACTGTCTGACTAAAATCAGCTTGAAAATGCCATCTCATGAAACAAAGAGGAATGTGTAGTTTCTTTACAATTTAAAGGTGTTTCATCAGTTAATCATGAAAGTCTGGTGGATGAAAGATTTTAGCTACATTAAATCCAGGAGAGAAGATAATTCTAGAGAAAGAGCTTGTAGAGATTTGC
Organism: Chanodichthys erythropterus; assembly: GCF_024489055.1. Taxonomy (NCBI): domain Eukaryota; kingdom Metazoa; phylum Chordata; class Actinopteri; order Cypriniformes; family Xenocyprididae; genus Chanodichthys; species Chanodichthys erythropterus. The sequence goes on from NC_090231.1 coordinate 56,485,161, forward strand.
AAGTGCACAGGACAAAGTTTGAGTACGCACGTTATATCTGAGCAAGAGCAGAGACGTCAAATATACCACGGTATATGTGAGGGCATGTGTCCAGTTTTGTGCAAGAGCGAAAGAGGTTTGAGAGTGAGATATTCGTGCTTGCGCATTACATGGATGCACTCTTGACATTTGTCATTAAAATAACGCCATAGAAACAGCCTTAAATGAACTATAAAAACAAGAAGAAAGTTTTATCTGAAAGCTGCAAGGAATTTTTTAGTGGCATAAGCTATTTGCACTAAGCAAAAAGCGACTGATGCTATTTACACCATGTAAAAATATCAGTTCTTTGCAATAAGTGTATACTTTATTTGCAGATACTTTTTGCATTTTTGTACATTAACAGGATGTAATAATATCATAGTTAAATTTATTAAAAATTATTATATTATAATAATTTTATTTAAATTATTAAATGGGAGAATAAAAACCTTCCCATACACCTCTCTTAACCCTACCCAGTAAACACGTTTAAAGGTGCCATCGAATTGAAAATTTAATTTTCCTTGGCATAGTTGAATAACAAGAGTTTGGTACATGGAAATGACATACAGTGAGTTTCAAACTCCATTGTTTCCTCCTTCTTATATAAATCTCATTTGTTTAAAAGACCTCTGAAGAACAGGCGAATCTCAACATAACACTGACTGTTACGTAACAGTCGGGATCATTAATATGTACGCCCCCAATATTTGCATATTGTTCAAGGCATTACACAAGGGCAGCCAGTATTAACGTCTGGATCTGTGCACAGCTGAATCATCAGACTAGGTAAGCAAGCAAGAACAATAGTGAAAAATGGCAGATGGAGCGATAATAACTGACATGATATCATGATATTTTTAGTGATATTTGTAAATCGGTGAGCACGAGATCTAAAGGGGCAGCAGCCCTGAATCGGTGCATTTCTAATTATGCCCCAAAATAGGCAGTTAAAAAAATGAATATACAGACACATTCAGGGGACACCTTAAACTTATATTACATCTTGTAAAAAAACATTCGATGGCACCTTTAATATTATTAAACACTTGTTTGCAGTTTATTTCCACTTTTAAAACATTATTTTCATTTTTATTGAAAATAAATGCGAGCTCGGCAAAAGGCAAATATGAACCCGCGTCGAACGTGTTAAAAGCCAGGTTTGCAATCTTTACTTGCTACTGCTGCACCACTGAAGACATTGAATATTGTGTGTCTTTTTTAAAACTTGAGTGGCCCAACCATTTGTGGGCAGAGCTAGTGTAAATAGACACTCCGTTTTTAAATGGTTACAATGACTGGAGAATATCTTGTGTTTTTTGGGTGCTTGAGTCCATAATTAACAATAAATCTGAAATCTACAGGACAGTGTTATAAGGACTGCCCAGCACAAATGCCTGAATTTCTGTGCCCTAAATGTTTCTTTTAACACATACTGTGGATTCAGTTTAAGTGTATGACAGTTTAATACCAAAATAGAACAGGTTTGTAGGGAAAAGTGTTATTTTTGATTAATATTAGGCCTAATATAATTTTTCTACCACCTAGCTATCAAACCAGAGCAGTCTAGCAATTGCTTACTCTAGCAATATCCTAGCAACCATCCATAAAATACACAGTTACATGCTAAAAACCAGTCAAAACATTTTAGCAACTGAATAGCCCTGGCTTTTCATGTGACTTTTGTAGGCACCACTCAGATTGTCTGCAGAAGATGTTAATATCTCTGTGGCTGTGATGACGAATTACCTAGTTAACACATAAACCGTGGGGCTTAATGCTGCTGCTGAAACCAGTCATTTCTCACAATGGGCATTGTTTGTTTTGACTGGGGCCCATCCCTGTTGTGACTTGCATGCCGGCTCTTGACTCTACTGTTGCCTTTCTTTGGATGGAGGCAAACTGAGGATGACAGGATGAAATGTGGGGACTGTGGAGTAACTCACAGTTAGGCATTGACTCACATGAGGGGAGATCTTCTCATAGACGTTACGTTCAGGCAGAATTTTTCTCTTTGACAACCTGCAAAGGATCATGCATTTTAAGAGTACTCTAACTAGCCTCAGGTAAGAGCCTGTTAAGCCAATAAATACTGAATACATAATCCCTGAGATAGAAACATGTTAGTAACAATGGCATTGACTACATTGCAGTCATTAAGACAGCTTCTTCAGGCAGGAATTATTATTTAAACAAATCCTTAACCCTAAGTATTAAACTTTGGTGTGAATCTCATCTATGGGAGTAGAGGAGAGGTGTGCTAAATTACTTTTCTAAATGGCTGAGCTAAAATGAGGATTGGCCCTTTAATGGGTCAGTAAGCATCAGCATGCCCCAAACCCCCAGAACAACTTAATAACTGCATGATATAACATTGTAATGAGTACATTTGTAATACAATGTAGTGAATTGTTAATGTTTTAGTTATTCATTGTCTGTGTTTAAGCACGTTGTTCCAAAAAGAGCATATTTAGAATTCGATTTACATTCTGACTAGCATGTTAGTTAATTAACCCATCAGCAAAGCACTTCAGCGTTCATTCACTGTTCAGCTTCAGATCAAGCGAACAATCCCTGACATTAACGATTAAGATTGAGTTTTGTTAAACAAACAAACAAAAAAACTTTAAAGGGATAGTTCACCCAGAAATTAAAATTTGCTGTTAATTTACTCACCCTCAGGCATCCAAGATGTAGATGACGTTTTTTCTTTAGTTGAACAATAAGGAAGATTTTTAGCTGAAACCGTGGTCCTTGGTGATTTGTATAATGTAAGTCAATGGCTGCCGTCACTTTGAGAGTCAAAAAAACATATTAACAAAATTAATACCCGTGGCTCCTGATGATACATTGAGGTCTTATGAAGTGAAACAATTGGTCTGTGCAAGAAACTGAACATTATTTACAACATAATTACCCGTAATCCTCAGCCTCGGCAAACGGTTTTCCATTCTGGAGCACATTCCTGACACATTATGTTGTATGTGCGGGAGCTCAAACATTGAGAATCTGTGAAAAGCCAATCTTCCCAATTAAGATCTTGCATAAGGGGCTTTTGCACTGGGTAGTTATAGGAACTTGCCACCAGGGTGGTTCCCTGAGAACTAATGTTCCCCTAGGGCCGTTTTCCTGGTTGCATTCGCACCGCCAGTAGGAACTCTGAAGTGACGCTTGTTGTTGTGACTTTTATTTTGATGGCACTGAGAACGCCAGAGCCTGAGCACACAGCACTCCTATTCTCCATTAGTTAATGGTCTGTTTAATAGTCCTGTTTAATACATTATTAGATAGAACTGTTATACAAAGAAAGTAAACAGTATATGAAAAAGTGTTTGCGTTTTGCCGTGTAGTTGATGCCCAATGTCGCTAGATGAGCAGAAGTACATTTGTACTTGTCACATTTATACTTGTCAAAAGTTGCATTGGATTTTCTCCTTATCGTAAAGGTTGAGAGGTCCATCTATCACTGTTTTACATGTTCATAGAGTTAGTTTGTGGAGTAAATACATAGGCTATAAACTGTGTGTGTACACGGCTTTTTAAAAAAATGGCTGGTGTTGCTGTTTTGCGTGCGTTCGGCCAATCAGCGTACGTTTACATCACTGATAGTTTATATTGTGCTGATTAGACCCTACTCTGAAGTAGGAGCTAATTTAGTTTCCCCAAAAGGGGTTCACAGAACTAAAATCGTACCTATTTCCTGCGATGCGAACACGGCAAAAAGTGGGTACTTCCACAAATAGTTCTAGGAGCTATGAAAAGGTTCCTCTGGTTAGAAAAGCCCCTATAGGATGCTGTATCAAGCACAAGTAAGTATGATTTTGATAAACGATAAAACACACACATCCTTCCTCTCTGTTATAAACGTGAGTTCCCGAGCATACGTCATTATGCATCAGGAAGCTCGCGCTCCAGACTGAAGGACTGTTTGCTGAGGCTGTGGATTACAGGTAATAATGTTGTAAATAATGTTCAGTTTCTTGCACGGACTGATCATTTAGCTTCATAAGACCTCAGTGTATTGTCAGGCGCAGGTATTGATTTTTTTTTTTGCCTGTATATGTTTTTTTGACCCTCAAAGTGAAGACACCCATTGACTTGCATTTTAGAAATCACCACGGACCACAGTTTCAGCTAAAAATCTTCTTTACTTTTCTACTGAAGAAGAAAAAAAGACACCTACAATTTGAATGGGGCTGAGGGTGAGGATATTAACAGCAAATTTTCATTTTTGGGTGAACTATCCTCTTAACAACCCTTGTCTGATGCTTTTTATTCAAGTGTGTGCATGGAATGCGTTCAATATCAAATTTGTCATTCACTTCTTTTGTTCTGATCATGGGCGTAGGTTTGGTCTCAGCTTTGGTGGAGAATTACATTGCACAAACCAAAAGTAAAACTGCCCACCTAATGAAGAAGGGTTGGCTCTCCACAGAGCAAAAAATTATAATTTTATTTCATTTTTCGTGTTCGCATAAATGAGGAAAAAACAACGTTACTGATGTGACAGTTTTCCGTCACGGATGTGACCGGTCTGAAAGCGGCACATAAGACTGCTTTAAAACTGCTTTAAAACTTTCACAGAGACCTCAAGCAGGCATTTAAACCACCAAATATTGAAATCTGGGATACCAGTATAAGACTGCACAATTTATCAACATTTTACTAAAGTTTATACCAGGGCTTAAAAACGAAAAAAAAAATTAAATCACTCCACTCCGAGCAGAATCGGTATTTTAACGTTTCTGTTGGTTTCTGTATTATAAACGTTCTGAAACTGGTTTGATTAAAAAAATAAAGGTTAATAACATTTGATGTTATTATTGAATAATATTTGGCTAGTAGGCCTATATATGCTATAATGTTTAGTGATTTGATATCACAGACTAAATACCGACAGGCAGGAAGAACTATAGGCTAATTTACTCATTAAAACTAAAGGTGTTTATCAGTGATTGTACATCAAGAGCAAGGACACGTTGTGTGCATTTTGTTTTGTGCTTTTACCAGAACGAAACGCTCGATAGTCTGTGTGAAAACTGCGCGTGTGCACGAGCGCCAAGAGAACTGATAACGGCAGCAACGAGCACTGGCCATGATTTCAGAAACAACACGTTCCAGCGGATTGGTCGCCTTATTTAAACCAGACCTATGAATTTCTTATCGAATTTTTTATTTTTTTTTTATTTTAGGTACAATTATTCTATGAGTTTAAGTAAAATTTCTGAGACGTTCCAGAAAAATTCTAGCAGAGAGACAGCTGAAAGCGCACGCAGTTTTTTTCATTTATTTATTTTATTTTACAAAAGTACAATGGTTTGTTGTTATTGTGAGCGTACACAAATAAAAGTAGACCATTGTAGTCTTGCACTAGTCTATAGGCTATCGCCAAAAATGAGGGAAGGCCTGTTTCAGTTGTTTCAGCTGTCATGAGGAAAAAATCCATCAGAAAGCGCCGGCGCGTTCGTCGGCCAGAGGGATAAAATGTAGCAAATTTAGTTTAATATTTATAGTGGGCTATAGCTTATTATTATTATTATTTAATTTCATCTCGATGATTATGATAATTGAATAGCATGACGGATGCGCAATGTTGGGAGATATGCAGCGGGTCAGACTTGAGTTTGACCACTTCATTAAGTTTTGTTTTATAGTAAGTCTTTCTTTAAAGTGAATTTCGTTTTGTAGAAATTGTATCTTAATTTCAATCAATGTTTCATCAACCAATTGCCTATATTTAATAAATGGGAAGAAAACCAAGAACGTCGCGTGTGGAATGGATTGCGTAACAAATTAACCCATGTTTCCGCGGCCTTTGAATAAGACTGAAGCAATAGCCGTCTTTCTTTCCTTTTTATTTATTTATTTATTTATTTATTTATTTTTTATAAATTTCTTTATTACTTTATTACATGTCTTTATTACTTAATTTATCGATACGATATTTTTGGTCTTACAATATAGGCTATTTTAGCTGGTCTAACAATATATTTTCAGTAGGCTAATTTCGATCGGTGCATCATGATAATTCATGTATAGTAAAAAAAAATAAAATAAAGAAACAACTCTAGACTTATTGGCTAGGCATGGAAAAGTCCCGGTAGCTGACCATTAGCAGAGCTGGCGATGGGATAAATACGCTTGGGCAATATATAATAATAATAATACTAATAATAGCCTAATAATAATAATGTCTCAGCAAAGACTGAAAATTTTTCCCCTTTTTGTAATTTAGCACTAGCCTATTTTCTATGATCTTCTGCTTTCATTTTTGGGCTTCAGTTGGATGCTTTATTTTCATCTTTAGTCAATAGGTTGCTTCTTATGTCCCCTTTCTTCTTTTTGGGTGGCATCTACAAAGTACAAAGAGGGGCAAAAAAAACCCGGAATATTAAAATGTTTTTTACTCTGGCCTTTGTATGTGGCAGAGAGACAGCCCTGGTAACTTACCGTCGGCGTCGTCAACATGCGCGCGCGCACGCACACACACCAACCGCTCGCTGCTAGTGCAAGCACAAAAGTAGTCCCGGCCCGCGCGTGTAGCCTGTCGGATACCTCGCCGCCAATCAAATTACGGCGTTTCTTGTACTGTCGTCGTCCTGACTCATGGCCGTTAGAATCGATCCAAAAACCAATGCAAAGATCCAAATAGCAGTTCAAAGGAGCTTGCTAAATATTGGTGAGGACAAATTTGTCATCTCAAAATATTGATAGGACTAGCGTCCCCCCCTAAACCTACGCCCATGGTTCTGATGAATTTTAGTGCCCTGTAATGTTGCCCTCCATGGGAAACACAAGCTGCCATTTTACAAAGGTGGAAATCTACCGTGTTGGAGACTGTGCTGTCCCACACTGTGAATGGGGTCAAAGTCCACAGCAGGGCCCCACGGGCCTGGTACACCTGTCATTACTTTCATACAGCGACGTCTAATGAGGTGGAGCCCAGCATAATTCCTAAGGACACTTTGCCGTGTCTCCACAGTGGGCCTCTGATCTTTCTGCTCTCAGAAACAAAGCGTTCGGAAAGCCTCCTGCCTCCGGCTCTAAGGGCCCCGTAACAGTCACTGATTCGGGTGAAGTGTACTTGAGCAGGTCAGCCCATTGCCATTGCTGATTGGCCCCCTGTAGGACTCTGGTGGTTTGGGAAGGGTGTTCATGAAAAGCAGCCCTCTTCAGTGCCCGGCTGTATTAGTGACACAGCAGCGGGTTAGCAACACGACACAGAAAAGTGACACATTCCACAAATTAGCAAAGGCTATTATATTGTCTGGAATGGACTGATGTTACTTGACAAGGAAGGGGAACAAAATTACATTAAATATGAGTGACTAACTACAAGAGAAAATGCATGTTTTATATTTAGAGACTTATTTATGCTGCAGAAGCGTAAATACAAAAACGAACAGCTGTAATATGATTGCAGTTTTATGTACAGTAGTAAATAAAGTATTGCTGTGAAAATGCTTCAAACTTATAATGATTAAGTGTTATACTGCAGTGCAATTGCAGTTTAGTACGGAGCTCCTTAGGGGACATGAAGATATGAATTGGGAGGACAAATTATATTTCAGTGCTTATGCATTCTCTCACAAAACTATTGCATTCCAACCAAGAAACTTTGTGTTCGCTTGCAAAACCACATTGCATTTTATATAGTTTTTCCTCCAAGCCCATATTATTTCCATAACAAAAGTTTTGTGAATGCAAGGTTTTTCGGAGGAATGCAAAAAAAAAAAATTGCGAGAAAATGCAAAAGCATTGACGTATTTTACCTCTTATCTCATTTTTTTTTTTCATCACCGTGTCCCTTTAGTGGCTCCGTAGTTTAGTGTATTATAACTGAAATTCAGCTAAGAGTGTTGGCTTTAAAGGGGACATATTATGCCCATATTACAAGTCTCTGGTGTCTCCAGAATATGTCTGTGAAGTTTCAGCTCAAAGATCATTTATTATAGCTTGTCAAATTTGCCCCTATTTAGGTGTGAGCAAAAACACACCGTTTTTGTGTGTGTCCCTTTAAATGCAAATGAGCTGCTGCTCCTGCCCCCTTTCCAGAAGAGGGCGGAGCTTTAACAGCTCAACAACAACAAAGCTGGAGAATCTCACGCAGACAAAATGAGGATTGTCAGTAACGGTGTTCAGCCTTACATTGTTCAAACCGGAGTCGACACTGATGGAGAGACTCAGGAAGAAGTTACAACGTTTAGACGTTTCTGAATGTTAGCGGATACATTTATGTAGTTGCTGTGGAGTTGATTCAACTCATCCACTAGCATGTGCCGTCATGTTCATCTTTTGTGCAAATCCAGCATTGAATTGACTCTCGTTTCTTTAAAAGAAAATATGCATTGAACTTTGAAATTTAAAAATGTGTCAAAGACATGTATATTCCAATTCACTTTTTTTTTTTTCTGAATGCAAATTTGCGTCCTGTGTAAATAGCCTCTTACTGTGCCAGTGAACTAAAGCACAGCTTGTAGTTACAGTATGTTGATTATTAGGGTTTTTTTTTTTTTTTTTTTTATTACTGATTACATCAAACACTTTGAGTTGCTGATATTCAGGTGTTTTAGATGTACCCAGGTTTTTGACATATGAGCAAAAAAAAAAAAAAAACAACTTTTGCCTGCAGTCTGAACGCCATCATGCCCAGCAAACTTGCCCGTGTTAAGTGTAATCGAGATGCAATATCAGAGTCAATCTAACACTGCCATGCATATGAACTCTACAACACTGAACTCAGATCATACTGTTTTTTCTACAGGGTTGGTGGTAGGGAAATAATTACTTGGTAACCATTTCAGATGGCATGCATGTGCTTCTCTCATTACTGCCTTGAGACACACTCATTAACAAAAACCAATGGGGAATTTCTCTGAGAGGACCCTCGAGATTCCAGCTGACCTCACTGATTCACCGATGAGAACTCGTGTGGAGAACACTGACGCTTCATCTGGAGTACCAACTACCTTATGCGCATGGGAAAGTTGGTATAAAAGAGGCATAGCTTAAGCACAGCCCACAGCACCAAATGTTTGTGTGTGTGTGTGTGTGTGTGAGAGAGAGAGAGAGACACCCAGTTTTGCTTCATTGTTTCTTTTTTCTCAGAGCTAGTTTCTCAAAGCTGGTTCTCAGCTAGTTTCTGCTTTGTTTAAAATATGCCGGTAGAAACACTTTATGCATGTATCTCCTAACAAGGTCACAGAATGTGATACTGTTCTTCCTCCAAAGCAGAAATGATATTGGTCTCAGTAATTCCTTTTATATCCCAATTTGTAAGGATTGTGTTTCTTCTGAAGTGGGGATGAAAAATAAGATGTCATGAGCTCCGTTCCATTATATGCTGGTTTCATACGGCAATAATAAACCTTCATCCATACATACTTATGCAATACGGGATGTGCAACTTGCTTTTGTTAAACAAATACCTGTGAGGAGATGACAAGGAAGTGTCAAAATCAACCTCCAAGGAAAATGCTATAATATTTTTTGAAAAAGAACATAATTGAGTATGGTGTATCTTCAGGATTTTAGATGACTGATATGTGAAGGGTGTATTTGATAGATAGATAGATAGATAGATAGATAGATAGATAGATAGATAGATAGATAGATAGATAGATAGATAGATAGATAGATAGATAGATAGATAGATAGATAGATAGATAGATAGATTTTTATCTTAATTTTTGTTTGCACTGTCAATAAAGAAAATGAAATGCTCTAGGAATCATATATCAGGAGGGCTTTCTCCGTGAAAAGCTTACTCAATAAGGCTGGGAAGTTTGCCATCCAGAGTACATTCCTCTGGCTCATTCCTCATCCACTTGTCTGCATGTTTGTTTGTCTGCTTCAAAGTTCTGTCAGCGGTGGCCTTTGACTCTCCAGAAGAAGCATTTACACTAGAAACCTTGACATATTAGCCAACGATTGCTTTGTTTCATTGCTGTTTAGCAACTCTGCGTTTTACTGTTCGCATGTGACGTGTGAACCATTTGAACTTCACGTGTTTGTCATGTCACACATTTTTCAGGAAAAAGTGTTTATTCAAACACAGCTCTGCTAGTGGATATCCTCCCTCTCTTTAAGCCGTCTTCATGCCTCACAATAAAGGCTGTGTTTGCTCACCAATCACTTTTCTTTTCTGTTCCTTGAAAAGGAGCTGTCACCAAGCCATCACACGCTGCGCCAAGCAAACATCACCACACAGAATGGCCAGAAAGTGACTGAAACAAGAGAGCCATTTCAAACGTTTTCCTTCAGCCGTGACATTGCCGTTTAAAGCAGCGCAACAGTTTCGTTTGTGAAACCTTGACAGGTTTTCAGAAGACTGCAAAAGGCTTCATGTCTTTGTACAGGTTGCAGTTGGTACAGTATGTCAGTGTTGTTTTTGTCTTACCCTAATTCTCAATGGTAAGCCTATTATAAGTGTTTAGATTTGAAATCTATATAAAAGCGATAATCTGCTACATGCCTTCTGTCATCTGATTGATAGTTGATACTTTTTAGCAGTTAAAAATGTTAGTATCATTCTAAAAACGTCCCCCTTCAGATCTTTGTACATGTGGAATCTTTTGATTTTTATAAAGTAAATGTTATATTGTTAGTAATATTTCAACTTTTAAACTTCATTTAAAATCATGTTAAAATGTGAGTATCAAATATGATCCATCAGGCTTTTGAGGAATGTTTATTATTTATCATCATATTGCAATGCATTATACTGTTTTGCCTCTCACAATAAAAATTACAGAGCTTTGATCATAAAACTAAGCATTTAAATATATATATTAATACATGGTATTGAGAGATATAGAGTTACGACTGATATTTTGTGTGTGCTATACTGTTATAAAGATCTCATTGATTTACATTACAGTTATTAGAATTTCATCTTCATATTTTACCATATAAATATCAGCAGCTGCACCAAATTGCAATGCATTTTTGCTCAGTTTGGGCCTTTGAACAAAACTAAAGCTGCTTTTAGGAACTTTCCCCAGGAACTAGGGACTTCTGGGTGGTACTCGGTGTGTTTCTAAATGAAGTTCCGGGTAAAAAATTCCCCCTCAGAAAGTCCCTGCTCTTGCAGTAGTACTTTTTGGCAAAGTTCAGAAACGTTTGGGGGTGGGACTTGGGCGCTGAACATGCTGATTGGTTGAGTTCACGCAGCATTTTATTTCAACCACTATTTTTCAAAGTCTGTTGTGGTGCGTGCAGTAAGAGTTGTTTGCTATTTGAATCATAAATGGAGTTTAAAAAATACGACAGATGGACCGACGACGAGGTGCAGGCTTTATTAAGCTTATATGTGGAGGACGAAATCCAGCGGGAACTGGACAGTCATGCGGAGTCCTACGTCACCGGTCTAGTGCATAATCTTCACGGTACTTTAGAAGGATTAGTTCACTTCTGAATGAAAATGTCCTGATAATTTCATCCAAGATGTTCATGTCTTTATTTCTTCAGTCGAAAAGAAATTAAGGTTTTTAAGGAAAACATTCCAGGATTTTAATGTAATCACGTTGGAAAGGTCACGTGTGATGTAGGCAGAAGTATCGATCCAGTGTCTACAAAGTGAATGTGCAAACGGCCTTTACAAAAAAAAAAAATGGTATAACAACTATGTTTGACAATTTTGAGGTTGGAGGAGAAAATGAGATGCAGTTTTTTGCCCTATACCATATACTGCATGACCTTTCTAATGTGATGCATGGCGGATCGCAGAGCAGTGCAAGATGAGCATTTGGTTAAAAAGTTAACCTTTTTTTTTTTTTTTAAATGGCCGATGGTTTCTCTAGATTAGGCCCTTATTCCTTGTCTAGGATCGTGTAGAGCTCTTTGAAGCTGCACTGAAACTGACATTTGGACCTTGAACCCCAGTGAAGTCCACTATATGGAGAAAAAAATCCTGGAATGTTTTCCTCAAAAACCTTAATTTCTTTTCAACTGATGAAGGAAAGACATATACATCTTGGATGACATGGTGGTGAGTAAATTATCAGGAAATTTGAATTCTGAAGTGAACTAATCCTTTTAGACTGCGATGGAAATGCAGACAGCAACAGGTCTGGGGGAAAAATTACTGGGAAAAAAGTTCCTGGGACAGATCGTTCCGGGTAATTTTCTGTTAAATTTTCTGTGAAAAGCGGCTTTAGGTGTTTTTCTTTTCATCCCTGAGTATCAGCTCCATATTCTCCTATAGCATATTAAATGAGATATAAAAGCCTAATGTATAAAATATGAGTCTTTTTTGGATTTTGTATGAAGATTAAATCATCTGTTTCATTTTTTTAAAAAAAAGATTTTTTTCAGACTTTTATTTCATGTCAGTTGGCTTGCATAAATTGCTTAGACTAGTCTTACAAGTTAGACTGGTCATTAGTTTTTCAGGTTTGTTACATAAAATCGTAGATTGGTCTAATTTAAATGCGAAAAGTAGGACAGATGATTACCCCTTAACTGAATTCTTAAGTAACATCAGTCTTAACATTGTGACTGTGTTTATGCAACTGGCTTTACAGTGTAACAACCAGTCTGACCAACTAGCAGTTAGCCAAGAGGTAATCAGTTTTGGAAATATTATTTAAAAAATATATAATATATTATGCATGTAACTGACTTAAAAAAAAAAAAGTTATGACCAGTCTAAAAGAAAACAAATAAAAAAGAATAGATGACTAACTCCTAAGACTACTCTAATCCCTGCAGGAGGCAACAGTTTATTTGCAATGTTCACTGGGAATTCAGAAATCCCAAGAGGATTCTGCCATCCTAATGGACCAATGGATCAGGCTGCCCTCTAAATACATTTGAAATGTCCCACAGGCTAGTTTCCATCCTTTAGGGTCAGACTAAAACAAAGTTGAACAGAGCCCATTTTCAGTACAGCATCTTGCCATTTATATTACTGCAACATGAAATGAATCTGCAGCAGTCAGGTGGTACAAGTAAGAGCTCTGCAAGTTGTTGAAAGGTTAGTTGACCCAAAAATTAAATATTAAATAATGTCAATGTAAATTTCTATAATGTACTAAAAGTGCTGTATTTTGTACTTAATATATTAAAAATTCTTCTTCAGACAATCTTAAGAACATCTAAGTGTACTCAACTGTGCTATTTTGAGACACCATGAAATATGAACTAAAATGTGTTTTCAATATACTATCTCTGTATTTAAAAAATATATTTAGATACAACTTATAGTTCATTTGAACCCATAGTGTACTACAAGTGGTAATACAAATACAGAGATGACATTATTTATCTAATTTAATGATATTATTTTAATTTTGGGGGGTTTTTAGCTCCTAAATTCAACCTGAATTACTAGTTCTAGAAACTGAAACCTGAGGCACCAAATGCCACTGTTATGTTTTGGCGCTCTCCAGTGGTTAACATGTGTAAGTTTTTATTCAATTTATCCCGTTTATATTAATTTATCGTTTTTGTTCAATTTATATATTTTTTAATTTATATATAAATTTATCAAAATGTCCATATTAGTTAATCAGAAACAAACACATCGCTGGGGACAAACCATGAAGATGAGACTTATTAGGAATGAATAAATGTCTATAAATAATTTAAATTCATATACATTTAATAAATAAATAAATGTGGATTTTGTTGATATGTTAAGAAATAAATGTCTGCTTAAAGGGTTAGTTCACCCAAAAATGAAAATAATGTCATTTATTACTCATTTATACCCTCATGTCGTTCCACACCCGTAAGTCCTTCGTTGATCTTCTGAACACAAATTAAGATATTTTAGTTGAAATCCGATGGCTCTGTGAGGCCTGCATAGCCAGCAATGACATTTCTTCTCTCAAGATCCATTAATGTACTAAAAACATATTTAAATCAGTTCATGTGAGTACAGTGGTTCAATATTAATATTATAACGCGACGAGAATATTGTTGGTGCGCCAAAAAAAATTTAAATAATGACTTATATGGCCGATTTCAAAACACTGCTTCATGAAGCTTCGAAACGTTATGAATCATCGTGTCGAATCAGCGGTTCAGAGCGCCAAAGTCACGTGATTTCAGCAGTTTAGTGGTTTGACACGCGATCCGAATCATGATTCGATACACTGATTCATTATGCTCCGATGCTTAATGAAGCAGTGTTTTGAAATCGGCCATCACTATAAGTCATTATTTTGTTTTTTTTGGCGCACTAAAAATATTCTCGTCACTTTATAATATTAATATTGAACCACTGTACTCACATGAACTGATTTAAATATGAGAGGAAATGTCATAATTGTTCCGAAGATGAATGAATTCTTACGGGTGTGGAACGACATAAGGTTGAGTAATAAATGACATTATTTTAATTTTTTGGGTGAACTAACCCTTTAATACTGATAGCAAAAGTTAGAGGCAGCGTTTCATTATCCAAGTCACTTCATGAGGGACAAAAACAAATAAAGCCAATTTTGTGGAATGACTAATGTAAACTGTAAAAACGATAACCGCACACTTATAGTTCTTAGTGTTTGATTACTAATAATTACTAATAATTAGCCTAACCCACACAAACAACGCAGCGCTGTTTCGGAATCCACCACAAAACCTTTGTTTACGGTTGTTGTAAACAACGCTCTTTCCCCGTGTTTTCTCATTGGCTGTTAGATTCATCGAACTTTTTCTGATTGGACAAAGGGGTCATCGCTTTATCTGCACTGAAACATCATTGGCTCAGTAAGTAGGTTAGTGGCCCGCTAGTTATTAGATTGAGAGGAAAGTAGGTCACAGTGAATGTAGAAACTGCCCAGCGCCGTCCATATTCGCTTCATCATACATGTGCTTTTCTGCCTTTTTCATGTAAGTAAGACTTGTTTGATCTCTAAACGTGCTGAACTGTGCTGTATGTGTAAATGCAGCTTGATAATGAATTCGCTATAGTCACCGCGAGCTGCATTAAAGTTTCATAACCTCGACTTTTTTTTAAGTAGAATGCAATATTTCTGTCACGGTTCGTTCATTATTAGCACTACATAAACATTAGTTTATATTTTACTGCATACTCGCACTTCTCTTTAACCTCATGGCAGGTTATATAAGGTCTCGGAGTAAGAAGTTAACGTGTTAATTACGCGTCATTACGCATGACTGGGTCATAGTTCTGATGAAAATATAACGTTATTGGTTGGAATTAAACCTAAGGCGCAGTCTTTTGCATGTATAAAAACATTACAGTGCACGTGCTTTCGTTGTGCTGCGATATGTGCACGAGCCCTTGATCATCCCACTGTAAGCTCTCGTGCACTTTTACTTCTGCAAACACTGAAGCTGTATCAAGAATCCCAATGAACTGACTAGTGTCTACCTGGGCAACATTTTATAGCGTTATTGGCGCTTGCAGCATTATTTTTCGTTATTCAGCATCACTTTGAGCTGTTTTGGGCATCATAACTTTTACCTTCACTGGCTTGTACTGCAATTTTGGGGATCATTGGACATCACAGTCAGGAATGAGCATGTTTTGAGGATCAGTGTATGGAAGCTTGCACCATACAATCAAAAACAAAAACACTTCTCACAATTATGACTTTTTTCTTGCAATTGCATGTTTATATTTCACAGTTTGGACTTGTTTTCTTGTAATTATGAGTTTATATATCGCAATTCTGACTTTATATACACCGATCAGGCATAACATTAATGAGCACTGACAGGTGAAGTGAAAAACACTGATTATCTCTTCATCACGGTTCCTGTTAGTGGGTGTGATATATTCAGGCTTGGGAGGGTTACTTTAAAAATGTATTCTGTTACAGTTGCAAATTACTTCATAAAAAGGGTATTCAGTAACGTAATGCAATTACCACAATATGAAAGTAATGTAATCTGATTACTTTTGGAGTACTTCAAGGTCATATATATATATATATATATATATATATAATAAAATATAAAGAAAGGAATCAACTTTACTATAAATAAATCGCATTTTTAATTTTAATTATTTCTTCTCAATTTCTGCAAGTTTTTAAATGTTACATATACCAAACTGAACAAGCCCGGATCAAACATTTCTGTTCATGTTTGTTTTGCTTTAATTTTAATCTTTAGCATTGTGGTTACTTTTAAAACCTATTAAAACTAAGCAATCATGTCTCATTTCCACTACTTGGAAATAGAGTACCTCAGGGATGACACATTTTTGTAGGCAAAACCCGGAAGCGAGTTAGCATTTTAGGGCTTCCGGTTCCAACACCGTAAAGTCTATGGGTTTTTTGAATGGGTTTTTGCTAAATCGCCTGAAATAAGGTCTGTGGTTAACAAAGCCTCTAAATATTTTCACTTTTTGATCTATGACATAAAACACACCAGTTATAACCCGCTTGGGATTTTTTAAACCTTTACTGTGTCTTAACAACGGCAGTTGTCCATGTGGATGTTACTTTGACACGTACCACCTACCTAAGCATTGTTGCAGACCGTGTACACCCTTTCATGGAAACGGCATTCCCTGGTGTCTGTGGCCTCTTTCAGCAGGATAATGCTCCTGCCACAAAGCAAAAATGGTTCAGGAATGGTTTAAGGAGCACAACAACAAGTTTGAGGTGTTGACTTGGCCTCCAAATTCCCCAGATCTCAATCCAATCGAGCATCTGTGGGATGTGCTGAACAAACAAGTCCGATCCATGGAGGCTCCACCTCGCAACTTACAGGATTTAAAGGATCTGCTGCTAACATCTTGGTGTCAGATCCCACAGCACACCTTCAGGGGGCTAGAGGAGTCCATGCCTCGACGGGTCAGGGCTGTTTTTGGCAGCAAAAGGGAGACCAACACAATATTAGGAAGGTGCTCATAATGTTATGCCTGATCGGTGTAAAAAAAAGTCAGAATTGTGAGATAAAGAGGTTACAATTACCTTTATTTTATTTTATTTTATTTTTTATTCCGTAGCAGAAACAAGCTTCAATTTATCATTGGGTATCACAGTCAAAAATGATTTTAGGCAGTTGTTTTGGGGATCAATTTGTATTCATCAAATTCAGGCACCATATTCTAGCTGTAGCTAGAATATTTTTGAGCTTGTGGGAGATATCTGTTGTTGTTGTTGTTGTTGTCCATTCAGCATTTTTGAGCATAATAAATGCATGCAGTATTTTTGGACATTAATGGCATGGTATTTAGGCATCATATGTGCGTACAGCTGGTTTGTGGAAATCCTAGTTATGCACAATTTTTTTTGGGCATAATAGATGAATGCTGCAATTTTTGGACATCATGTGCACAGGTACTATTTTTAAGGCCATAATGATGGATTTTGGCTAAACACTACAGTGTTTTGTAGTAACTTCATCTGCACACTGTGTGTTTGTGCAGTAAAAAGTTTGTTAGATTTTAAGGACTTTTTTGGTTTATTTCTGTACAAATAAAGAATTTGGGGTGATCATGTTGTATTGCACAACAGTTGTGCTGCTATTGAGGATTTTTTTTATATAATATAGAAAAAACATGTATGTACACAATAATTGCATTGTATCAAATGATTAATTTAAATGTTATTACATATAAAGAAACTTAATATAAAAAGTAAACATATACTTGATATAAAGTGGGACTGAATTTTGGAAATGTGTTAGTTCTCCTCTTGATGTCACAGTTGTGAATCAATCATAATTAGCTGATGTCATTATTTACTCACCCTTGAGTCATTGTATGATTTTTGAATGATTAATGAGTTAAATGTCAGTCTGTTTCTCATGCAGAACGGTTGCATGGCATCAGATGAATTGCAATAGAGCACACAAGTCATATGGACTACTTTAATGGTGTTTTTTGGTCATTTTGTAGCTCGACAACATCAATTTCTGGTTGAATGTAACGAAAAGGTGTCCAGGTCACATTTTGGGTTGGATTCACTGGGTTTTTTGAGATTCACTCTCAACTGTCAACTTTAAATGTATGGAACTTTAAATGTATGGAAAAGAGCAGCATGATCATTCAGCTAAATTTCTCCTTAAGTGTTCAACAAAAGTAGGGCTGTCGATTAAAAACGATTAATCGCGATTAATTGCATACAAAATAAAAGTTTGAGTTTGCATAATATATGTATGAGTACTGTGTGTAATTATTATTTATATATAAATACAAACAAATTAATGTAAAAAGTTTGTTAGATTTTAAGGACTTTTTTGGTTTATTTCTGTACAAATAAAGAATTTGGGGTGATCATGTTGTATTGCACAACAGTTGTGCTGCTATTGAGGTGGGATAAGGTTATGGACAGGTTTGATGGTATGGTAGGGTTAAGGATGGGTTAAGGTGTAAAGGAAGGGTTATCAACAGTGTAATTACAGCTGTAATTGCATGCAGGGATTTTTTTATATAATATAGAAAAAACATGTATGTACACAATAATTGCATTGTATCAAATGATTAATTTAAATGTTATTACATATAAAGAAACTTAATATAAAAAGTAAACATATACTTGATATAAAGTGGGACTGAATTTTGGAAATGTGTTAGTTCTCCTCTTGATGTCACAGTTGTGAATCAATCATAATTAGCTGATTTCATTTTGTTGCAAGATGTTTTTCAACGGTTATTTGTGGAGCTTCATCAGCCCTGTTATGGTGAAGACATGTTCACTATAGAGGTGTGAAGCTATAGGGCTCATCTTTACCTCAAAACTTGCATTGAGAGTGTGCAGAGTATCGTTTTTTTTTTGTGTGTGTGTGTCCAGTGAAGCTAATTTGGCAAAGGTGTTGTTTACCTTTACACCTGTATGTGTTTGTATGTGTATTTATTGTGCTGATGGAGATTGTGTAACAAGGAACTAACTGAAAAAACAAAAGATAGGAAAAAAGAAATGGAGGTTAGAGATTACAAACAGGAATCAGGAAGATGGCGACGATAAGGGACAATAAATGGGAATAAGTGAAAAAACAAGGTGTTAATGAACAAAGGGGGGTAATGTATAACAGGGATGGTTAATATATAATTCTATAGAATTGAGGAAACCTTTTTGATTGCAGAGTCTGTTTTCTAACTGAACTGATTTTTATTACTTTAAAAAATAAATGACGGTGAGGGGCGATGCCGCGTAACACCGTCAACACCGACTATCGCAGCAAGCCTAGTTGTTGGGATAGGTTGGGAGAGATTGGTTAAGGGGTCTGGATGTGATTAGGAATGTTGTAGTCACGGCAATCGTGAAAATCATGTTGTTAATAACATTGTAGTTGTGGCAGTCGTGGTGATATTGGGGTTCTTAATTATGCTGTAGTGAACCATGACTTGTTGACGCTGTGCAGGTGAAGGCAGTGCATCTGGTGGTACAGTTAAGCAGCTTGCAGGCCGTCCGGCTGGACTCAGAGCCTCTGTCCTCCCATGATCCTCTGCTAACACTACACCATGTGTATAGAACCCATCTGCTGCCCCTGCAGTCACAGGCATTACTCATCACAACAGCTGATACTGCCAATGACTCCTCGTACACTCAGCACAGCAGTTTGGTGGAGTAATGCTGCTTTCCTAACTTTCATACGCTCTTTCTTTTTGTTTTTACCTCCTCCCTGCCTCTATCTATGGCCTGTGCTCTCTCAGGTCCAGTGTCTGTTCGTGTATTTCAGCAGAAGCCAGCGCTGTGACGAGACAGATGTTCTCTGAGGTATGTGCATATTTGGAAACAGAATGTGGAATTAATTCCCGGATATTCCATCCAAAAATATAAATCTGTCATTATTTACTCACCCTTGAGTCATTGTATGATTTTTGAATGATTAATGAGTTAAATGTCAGTCTGTTTCTCATGCAGAACGGTTGCATGGCATCAGATGAATTGCAATAGAGCACACAAGTCATATGGACTACTTTAATGGTGTTTTTTGGTCATTTTGTAGCTCGACAACATCAATTTCTGGTTGAATGTAACGAAAAGGTGTCCAGGTCACATTTTGGGTTGGATTCACTGGGTTTTTTGAGATTCACTCTCAACTGTCAACTTTTAATGTATGGAACTTTAAATGTATGGAAAAGAGCAGCATGATCATTCAGCTAAATTTCTCCTTAAGTGTTCAACAAAAGTAGGGCTGTCAAACGATTAATCGCGATTAATTGCATACAAAATAAAAGTTTGAGTTTGCATAATATATGTATGAGTACTGTGTGTAATTATTATTTATATATAAATACAAACAAATTAATGTATATAGTTAAGAGAAATATATTATTTATGAACAAAATATTTTTGTTTATATATAATATAAATTATATAAAATATAAATAAATACATATACTTGTAAATATTTCTCATATATATATGAATGTGTTTGTATTTATATATACATAATAATTACACACAGTACTCACACATATATTAGTCAAACTCAAACTTTTATTTTGTAAGTGATTAGTCAGTCAACAATGTAAATACAAGAAGCTATGTTTTTGAAATCATTAAAGCCATCCATTGAACTCTGTCAAACGATTATTAATTTGTACTCCATTTGATGATGTACTATATACTATATGATATGCCTATTATAATACCTTTGAATTGAGAACTGTGTAATATTTTGATCTGACTGTGGGGTAAATAGGTCAGATGTACCAAATAATTTTCTTCATGAAAACCATAATCAGCACACATCACTTCAGACCTTTTCATGTCTTTTTAATAAGGATAATAATGTTCTGTAACAGACTTACTCAGGTGACCTA
Source organism: Chanodichthys erythropterus (assembly GCF_024489055.1). Classification (NCBI taxonomy): domain Eukaryota; kingdom Metazoa; phylum Chordata; class Actinopteri; order Cypriniformes; family Xenocyprididae; genus Chanodichthys; species Chanodichthys erythropterus. The sequence goes on from NC_090231.1 coordinate 56,505,877, forward strand.
CATTCACTGCCGCTTTTGTGTACGTCTGCTTGTTGCCTTTCCTCCTGATATTCTCACGCAGAGCCTTTGGTTTCCTCTCTCTGCTCATGTAACCTATATTGTCTTGATATGATCTAGTGGTTGATTTATAATCAAAGATAGTTTGACTTGTCTGTTTTCAGAGTACTATTATGACTGCTTTTTAAAAAAAGCTAATAAGTATTAATATATATTAATAAAAAATAAAAAAAACTTACTTTTTACCTACTTGTTTACTGAGCCTGACATGGTGATGGGAAAAAAATGAGATGGGAGTAAAAAAAAAATATTTCAATTAAATTTAATTTAACTTTTGCATTCTCACACAAAACTTTTGTTCCCCTGAGAAACTTGCAAAACTTTTGCATTCACTCGCTAAACGTTTTTTGATGGTAATAATATGACTTGGGTGGAAAAACTATATTTCAGTGCTTTTCACAACATTTCTCACGGGAGCACAATAGATTTGCGAGAGTGCGCAAATGTTTAGCAAGTGAATGCAACGGTTCTCACGGGAACACAAATCGTTTTGAGAGAGGTGCAAATGCAAAAGCATTGGAATATAATTTTGATTGCTTAAAAAGGTTACAGCGCACATCTCCTACACCGCAAGCCGCTCCTTACAGTTCCTGATAGAAATGTCAGCGAAGTTCATGAAGTGTAAATGTAGAGAATTCATCAAGGTCAGTCTTCAGTGATTCTTACTGTTGTAAGACACTCAGTTTCCACACATTTGTCACAGACTTGTCACATTATCAGTGTCCTTCTGTGCTTGACTGTAGGCTTAAGTTTCTCAATGCGAATTACTGGCGTGAATAGAAGCAGGTGTCAGTCTGACCTATAATGATTGTCCCAGAACATAATCGAATGTGGGCCTCTGGTGGCATGGGGAGATAAGGGTGTTACATAGCAGGTTTAATTGGGTGTCACGGCACCCTGGATCTGTTAGGTCACCTGGATCAAGTGTCAGTTGGTGAAAAATAGGTCAAAGATAATGATGAAGTCAAAGGGAGTCTTAGGGTGTACTCAGACTAGGCACGGTTGCCTTGAACCGAGCGTGATTGTCTCCTCTCCCAACTCCCCCGCTGGCCCGCACTCACATTGCCCTTAATGTTCCAGGCATTAAGTCATATACGATGCAACTTTTTGAATGGAAGAAAACAGGATGAAAAGCACTTTCGCTAAGATACTGCCGCGCAGCGATTTTCACTTGCACGTATCAGAGGATTATTACAAAGGCAGCTGACGTTAATGGAGGAATTTGCAGCTTTATTCGCAAACTACGATTCCTGTTCATCAATAAGGTGAGATTTATACCTGCTATAAACCCAAATACACCCAAATTAATTACATATATTGATAAGTGTACTATCAGAGTAGTAATAAAGATGTTTGCCATCGTAATGATGACAGTAGTGCACACAAATGTAGTTCAATCATGACAACTCTCGGAGTGAATTAAATTCAACCAGCATTTATTGGCATGGGGTATGAAGTATACATGGCTTGATTTTGGCGTACGAGATCTGCTACGCTGCTGCTGTTGCTGCTGAGCAAATACAAATTGTTTAGCTTAGTCAAATAAAACAACAAGGAAAAGGCTGCTGCAAGAATGGTAGAACCCCCGTAGCAGATCTCTACAGGTGGCGCTGGGGAGGAGGAGGGATAACAGCGATTCACATTGCGCAGCTTGTCGATCGCAGGCTAGGGTACGATATATATGGTTGCGTGGAATTACTTCCGATTGGCTGATGCCATGGCGTAGAAAAACCCAATCAGCGCTCGGTTAGAGTTTCATGACTGAACTTTGTATTAACTGTTCCGTGCTCAGGCACGGTTAGCGCTCACACTGCATGCGAAACGCGCTCAAGCCCAACCGAACCGTGCTCTGGCCCACCTCTTTCAAGCTGGCCAGGGCCAGCTAAACAAACCGCGCCTGGGCACGGAATGGAGCGATCACACTTGTCTAGCGAACCAGGCTTTGGCAGTCAAACGCGCTCGGGCACGGTTCAGAGCAGGTGTATCATGTTGCTCAAAAGCTGATTAGACAGTGAATTAGGCAGGATAAACCACATCATATCAATAGGAATTGTGCAATCGGGAATTTTGCGATTAGTTTGTGAACTTGAACTTGCAAATTCTCTGCATTGATCAATAAAAGCTGCTTGATTTCGGAGGTGACCCGAGTAAGCATTGCTTCTCACATCACAACATTATTAATATGGACTCTTTGCCCATAAATCTCGCTGAAGTTATACTAGTGTGACTGCCTCAAGAACAAAGTTTAGACAAGATCTGCACTCCCCACATGAAGGAGAAGGAGATCAACCGTCCATTTCATATCATCAAAAATTTTCCTTTTTATGCACATTGCTTAAAAACTTAAGCTTGTTGCTTAAGGCTTATCTAATTGTTTTCAGTAACATGCTTGTTTCTAGGCTTATCCGATCATATTAGCAATGCCTGTTACTTAATTGTTGTCATTGCTTAAAACTACCCTTGTGCTTTAAGGCTATCTAGTTGTTTTTGGTTGATTTAGGCCTATCTGGTATCATTGCCTACATGCAGTGCTAAGCTGTGCAACGCGGGTATCAGTAACATTATTTTCATTGTTATCGGTACCATGCTTGTTACTTTAGGCTATCTAGTATTATTGCCAACATACTGTACTAAGCTTATCTGGGTACCAGCATCATGCTTGTTCCTTAAAGGATTAGTTCACTTTAAAATGAAAATTACCCCAAGATTTACTCACCCTCAAGTCATTCTAGGTGTATGACTCTCTTCTTTCTGATGAGCACAATCAGAGTTATATTAATAAATATCCTGATGTATCCAGGCTTTATAATGGCAGTGAATGGGACCAACCATAACATACTCCACACGGCTCCGGGGGGTTAATAAAGGCCTTCTGAAGCAAAGCAATGCATTTGTGTAAGAAGAATATACATATTTATAGATGGATGCACTTTCTTGAGCTTCATACTCGTTGGTCACATACACTGACATTATAAAGCCTGGATGCGTCAGGATATTTATTAATATAACTCCGATTGTATTCATCAAAAAGAAGAAAGTCATATAGCACAAACCTAGGATGGATTGAGGGTGAGTGAATCTTGGGCTAATTTTCATTTTAAAGTGAACTAATACTTTAAGCCTAGTGTATGTAATGTGCTTATTGCTGCTAAGGCTTATCTGATTATTATTGGAATCCTGCTTGTTGCTTTAGGCTTACCTGGTTATCATTGCCAACATGCTAAGCTTAAGCCTACTTTGGTATCAGCAACATGCTTGTTCTTTAAGGCTGTGTAGTTGTTATTAGAACATGCTTGTTGCTTTAGGCTTATCTGGTTATTATTGGAAACATGCTTATTGCTTTAAACTTATATGATTTTTACTGCCAACATGCTTAATCCTATCCTGGTATCAGTAACATGTTTATTGCTTTAAGGTTATCAGGTTGTTATTGGATCATGTTTGTTGATAAAATGCACAGTATGTAAGTTTCACCTCTAGAGGTCCCTTATTCAAACACTAATAGTGTCATGGCTTGATAATGTCAAGAAGGAGTGTGGAACCAATGGGATCATTCCTATGGGAAACACTACGTGTTTTCTGGTTTCTACAGGAGTAAAACCGACAACTGAGAATACAAAGGACATGATGTCAATTTCAGGTGACGTAATGACACAGACTACTTCACTGGCTTAAATTGTGAATTTCTCTTGATTTAAATATTGTTGGAAACATTTGGGATAATGCAAGTACAAAATATATAATATTGTTCTAGTGATTTTTGTATATTGTACTGAAAAATTTCTACATATTGTGCCTTTAAAGCTATCTAGATATTGGCATCATGCTTGTTGTATTAAGCCCATCCAGTTGATATTGGTGACATGTTGCTTAAGTATACGTGAACCGGGAGTTTTCATCAACTTTTACTTCAATTGTGATGTTTTTCCAAGAACTACTGGCAACAAGCAATTGTGGTGTGGTTTTACATTAGGGCTGCAACTAATGATTATTTTGATAGTCGATTAGTTGGTTGATTATTTATTCGATTAATTGATTGACCAATTTTCTTTTTATTTTATTCTATTGACAACGCACTATTCAACATCCTGCCCAATGCCGTCCTTCAAACAGCTTTTACTAAGCAATAGAAAGAAGTTTTAAGCTAAAGAGTAAGGGTGGGGTTGACCTCGAGGTATCATGTTGCTATATTCAAATAAAGATTTTTAATAAAAAATTTTGCATATTCAAATAATGATTTTTTAATAAAAATGTTGCCATATTAAAAATGTAGGCTAAGTGTCACTAATTAAAGGTGCCCTAGAATAAAAAAAATTTATCTTGGCATAGTTAAATAACGAGAGTTCAGTACATGGAAATGACATACAGTGAGTCTCAAACTCCATTGTTTCCTCATTCTTATATAAATCTCATTTGTTTAAAAGACCTCCGAAGAACAGGCGAATCTCAACATAACACCAACTGTTACGTAACAGTCAGGATCATTAATATGAACGCCCCCAATATTTGCATATGCCAGCCCATGTTCAAGGCATTAGACAAGGGCAGCCAGTATTAACGTCTGGATCTGTGCACAGCTGAATGGAGCAGATGGAGCAATAATAACTGACATGATCCATGATATCATGATATTTTAGTGATATTTGTAAATTGTCTTTCTAAATGTTTCGTTAGCATTTTGCTAATGTACTGTTAAATGTGGTTAAAGTTACCATCGTTTCTTACTGTATTCACAGAGACATTTTTCACGTCGCTATTTACATTATTAAACACTTGCAGTCTGTATAATTCATAAACACAACTTCATTCTTTATAAATCTCTCCAACAGTGTAGCATTAGCCGTTAGCCACGGAGCACAGCCTTAAATTCATTCAGAATCAAATTTAAACATCCAAATAAATACAATACTTACATGATCTGATGTATGCATGCAGCATGCATGATGAACACTTTGTAAAGATCCATTTTGAGGGTTATATTAGCTGTGTGAACTTTGTTTATGCAGTGATAGAGTCGAGAGCTCGGGAGGGGGCGGAGAGCGTGAGCAATTAAAGGGGCCGCAGCTTGAATCGGTGCATTTCTAATTATGCCCCAAAATAGGCAGTTAAAAAAATGGATTAAAAAAAATCTATCGGGTATTTTGAGCTGAAACTTCACAGACACATTCAGGGGACACATAAGACTTATATTACATCTTGTAAAAAAACGTTCGATGGCACCTTTAAACTAGTATATGTTCAGCTAATTGTCACATGTCTGCGTCTCAAGAGATTGCAGAATTCAAGCTACAAATGATGTTTTATAAACAAAGTTTGTCTAATTAATCACCTATAGTTACCTCGACAGTTTTCTGCATCCCTCCGCCACCCCATTCCTCACTCTTGGCTGGGTATACGGGGGAGATTTGTAAGGGGATCATTTGTAAGTGTGAACTCGTGAACTTATTGTAGATTCAAATCTATAAATCAAAATATGTGCTGCATTTATGAAGAAAAAAATGTCACCACCTAAGGCTCTATCGCTATTGCCTCATTGTGTACAGTGTCTTTAGGTGGATTAGGATTGTTTGTAATTTGGTTTTAGTGACTTAGAAGTCCTCTTGACTACTCCTAACGTTTCACAGATTTAGGAGCTAGTTTTAGCTCTAAAATGCTTCATGAAATAATCTTAGAGCAAAAATGTAGGAGTCCTAAATTTAGGACTGACACGACCATTATTTTTAAGAGTTTCTCCTAAATTGGCAAGATAGGAGCTACTTTTAGTCTTAAAATGTTTTGTGAATACGGCCCCTGATATCTTGAAATGTAAATTATTGAGATCTTTAGATTAAAGATTTCAGAGCCCCAAAAATAAATAAACAAAGTATAGTTTATAGTTAATACTTTTTAGCAAAAAAAAAAAAAAAAAAAAAGAAAGTATCATTCAGATGACCGAAAGCATGTAGTAGATACAACAGGTTTTTCAGCAAAGTTGATAATTTAGAGACCTTAGAAATTTTCATATCAAATATGATACAGTAGGTTTTATATGGTTAATTTTAAGCCATAACTCTTTTAAATTTGTCAACACTTGGATTATTTCCAGGTTTAAAAAGAATACAATAATATATTTTCTCTGTTGTCCTCTGACTTTTGGACTCTCTTGTATATTGCATTCAGGAGCTGCGGTCTGCTCACTTACATCTTCCAGACCCCTCTCTTGTGTCCAGGTTATGAAATGGTCAAGCTTTGTCAGGGTGGAGATTATATATCCCCCTTTACTACAGCTCTGTTCTCTTGCAGAGGAGGATCGCCTCAGACAGCCTCAGGAAATGGTGAAGGTAGAGCAGCCCTCGTCTATCTCTGTGGTGAGTTTAAGGAATATTCCCTTTTATATTTCTAATTTCTGCTCCTTTACTGTAAATAATGAAATTCAGATTTAAGGTATCATTTGTATTAGGTCTTTACTTATCATATATAAAAGCTGGTCTTTGGAACTCTAAACTTTAAGTGTTTGTGTTATTGCAGATGTCTTTCAGTATTGTTTTAACAATAGCAGAATACATGAAACGAAGGGATTACATTTATGTTTGTATTTTGAAGATGATCTAATGGCAGACCAAAGAATGGACATCTCCTCCACAATGAATGAGTTCATGTCCAGTTCCACTGACCTGATCAGCAGCTCCATGGGAACGCCAGGCATGGACTACAGTCGCAAGAGGAAGGGCAGCATCACCGACTATCAGTAAGAGCGGATCCTAAATGATCCTCTAACTCTTCATTCTTCATCGATCATATTTGTGTGTTCATAATGGACCTCAAGCATGATGAGATTCCCAATGTCTAGTTCGTGTGTGAACAACTGGAAGTGTGATCAAAACTTTGAAAGAAACTAAAACTTTTATTCAGCAAGAACACATTATAGTGATTAAATGTGACAGTGAAGACATTTATAATGTATTTATAACTGTTTTCAACATTAATAAGGAATGTTTCTTGTACACCAAATCTGAAGACTGGAGTAATGGCTGCTAAAAATTCAGCTTTGCCATCAAAGGAATAAATTACTTTTTTAAAATATGCAGCCTTGGTGAGAATGAGACTTCTTTCAAAAACATTTTGAACTTTTGAATGGTAGTGTATATTGTACGAAAGTATGTGCAGTGCGGAGCAGAGTTGCATCATTTTGCTTGTAGCAGGTTTGTTGTTGTTGTTGTTGTTTTGGAAAGTTAGAACATCTGTGTTCCTACTCTGTCTAAGGTCGCTCTAATATCACTCCAAAACATTGTTCTTTCACTCCACTATGTTAAACATAGTATTGATACTCTATTAGCAATAATATTGAAAAAAGGGGATTTATGAAGTATTATCTTAAAGATAACACAAATCCTAAATAAGAAATAAATAATACTAAATAGTGGGTAAAAAGATAGGTATATAGTGTGACTCTCTGCTCTCAGATATGTAGTTTTTCAAATAATTCATCATCAACAATCAAAAAATTATTTCAAGCAATCTAATCATCATACGCATGTAAATTGTGAAAACTGGAATGGGCCAGAATCTGAGTAATTACACAATGCTTTGCATTGTGGAGGGAACTTGCTGTCATTTCTCTCCACACACATACTTGTCTTCTTTGCTTATGAGTTTTAAACCATAAACATTTACTGTAAGTTAGCATGTTTTGGCATATTTTGTATAGTCCACACAATAGTAAATTAAAAATATTGATTCTGTCATCATTTGCTCACCCTCAAATCATTCAAAACCTTTGTGACTTTTTTTTTTTCTTCTGTGGGAAGATATTTTTAAGAATGTTGGTAACCAACCAGTTTCAGTTCCCAATGACTTCCGTGGCATTTTTTGTTAGTTCAATGAAAGTCAATGGGAATCAAAACTGTTTGGTTACCAGCATTGTTCAAAATGAAAAAAATAAAAATAAAAATAAAATAGAGGTCTGAAATGACACAAAGGTGATTAAATTATGACAGAATTTTCTCTTTTTTGGGGGAGGGGTGGACTATTCCTTTAATATAAGATTATATGTAATTGATTTTGTCAATGTCTTTCTTTTCACAGAATCGATGGATATTCTTTTGAGTAAGTATCAAAACATCAAAATGACTTTACAATAGTATAAAATGTGAATAAAAATGTAAATTCAGTAACAAAAAGCTATAACCATGGCATACCCTGGTGCATGAGGAGTATAAAACACTGCCATGATATATATATAATATATATTACCATGCTATCATCACTAAACATGGTACTGTCAGAGTACATTTTTGTAAGTGTTTGTGTCTCTCTTTAAAGACAGGCACATCATTCATCTAATTAAATAGAAAAAAATAATTGGATGCAACTTTATTTTACAGTATGTGTACTTGTGTGTACTTATAGTGTACTTACCTAAGAAAATACTGGGTAATATAAGGTAACTACAGGGGTTAAGGTTAGGTTTAGGGGTAGGTTCAGGGTTAGTACCGAGTTATTACCCAGTTATTGTAATTACTGTAATAAGTACATCGTATGTGCATGGGGAACAGGACTGTAAAATAGTGCTACCAATAATTGTATCAACTCAGCCGTTTTGAGATTTTGAGAAAAATGCCAATTTTATCCTCTTAGATCTGAGGCTTCATGGATGAGATTCCTCATCCCGAGCTCACAGCTCACACAATCCCCTGAGAGTGAACGGTCAGTGAGTATGGATGAAGAGATGTTAATTGGTCAAACTGTCCAGTCTGTGCTTATTTTGAGACAGATGTACTCCAGCACCTTTGATATCCAAATTCTCACTTCACGCAAAGTGTTTCAAGGACAAAAATTTTGAAAATTGTGTTCACACTTGTAGTTCTCTTGGTTCTTTTGGTCCAGATCAAAAAAAAAAAAAAAAAATGAGAAGAAGATACTTTTAGTCCTGGTTTGCTTGGTGCTCACACCATCATTTTTAACAACAAACCTAAAGATACAGAACAAAACAAAACAAAAAACAATGCTGTGTGCTGGGATAAATGTGCTTCTTGTAGGCACAATATTTATGTGCATACAAATGCTATTTTTTACCAGCTGAGAACTCATGATTAAACTTATTAAATGTGTAAAGGAGTCTGTAACGAAGTTCACATTCAGGGAAGAAGGAGGCGGTGAACGTTCAACACTAACTTTAATCATAAATAAACAACAAAACGAAAGTAAACGGCAGCCCCTCATGGATGACTGCTGCAAATAAACATAATAAAACAATAACATAAATAATCCAGGCCTAGTCCTCTCTCGTCTTGCACTGTCGTCACTCTTTTATCCTTCTGAGGCCTTGTCTACACTAATAAATTTAGTGTTTGAAAACGCATCTTTTGGCCTTCCGTCCACACTGAGACAGTGTTTTTATTAACAAAGACAAAGCTTTTTGAAAACGCTTTCCAAAGTGGATACATTTGCCGTTTTCTCGTTGCAGTGTGGACTATGAAAACAGAGGTATTTGAAAATGATGACGCTTTGAAGTTTAGTCATGTGACGCATATTGTACCGATAGATATTCATGTTTATACTGCTACTGTGCCTGTTATGTGTTATTAATTTTCAGACAGTTACTAAATTGTTACTTTGCACATTCTTCATATCACAGTCCTGTAAAGAGGACAGAAAATTTACTCACATTTGTCATCCTGCGCCAAAACATGAGAACAGTTACGTTTTAGACCAAACGATGGTGAGTGAGTGCGACCTGGACTCATCAGTGAATGCTGGGATATTTTGCAAAGTAAAGTGATCCTACCAGAAGTATTGCATGATAACTTTATTATGTCTTGTTCCATCTGTATCATCTCAGTGAGCTTTTATGAGGGTTTATGCATGCGTAATAAGGTGAATTCAGTGTGGACGAGAAACTTTTGGAAAACGATTGAAAACGCTAGTTTAGACGCTAGTTTTAGTTTAGGAGTGAAAATGTCATTTTCAAAGGTATCCGGATTTATGTAGACGTAGTCTGAGCTCCTCCGTGAGACTCATCACCAGCCTCGCTCCGTTCCCACGGCTCTTGGCCCCACCCTGCTTGCCACAGAGTCAAAACAGCACCAGGAATTCCTCTGTCGCACACACAAATGATGATCCGCTGCAAGGAGATGGCGATTCCAAAGCCTGTACTGAACTGTAATGGGCAACATAGGGATTATCATGAGAAGAACCAGGTGTTCTTGAGCATTCTGTCCTCGCATCTTAAGACATCACATCCTGTTTTTGATTCATTTAGATGTGTCTTTGGTCTGTGTTGCATTCATTTTTCAGTTATTTATTTCCAATTTATTTGGAAGCAGACTGAGGCCCAACTTTTGGTGTGCACCAGGGTTCGGATGGCAGTGTTTACACTGTTTTAATCGAAGCAAACCTGCCAAGTGTGAATACACCCTATAAAGTCACTAACTAAACGCCCAAAACCATTGGGCTGGCATTCCATGTTTTACAAATAGACTATCGGACACAATTAAAGGGAAATTCCCTAAACCTTATTCTCCCAGCACCCACAATCCAGTGTAACCAGGTGCTACCTGTGCGCTGGCATTAAGTTAATGTTTTCAGCTCAAATATGCCTTTGTATTAAAATTAGACTTAATTATAGATTGTTCCCTATGTACATCGCTGGTGAAGTTAACGTGTGAAGAGGTAAGCGGTTAGCGAGCGCTTAACATAATTTTATTCAAAAGAGATGTTTGAGACAATACTGATCATAGCTTTAGTTATTCATCCAGTGATGGACGAGCACTTTCTGCATTTAAAGAGCCGATTCATGTGCTTGGATTGTTGCTGTGTGCTGCTGTCAATTATGGTAGTCTGCCATTACTTGATTGTTTTTGGTGCTCAAACTACGCAAACAGCATGTGCACATAAACAACACTATCATTACAATTTAGAGTCACAATGAATTATAAGTGAATTCACCCCTTTTAATAACTGTTTCAGTGTTTAAAAATCATGCAAAATAGTAGTTATTGTATGCAGCTGTGATTTTTAATTTTTCTTTTTAACTGTAACTTGTAATGCAGGGTTTCCTATCCAAGGGTTTGTAAACAACAGGGTTCTTGAGATTCTAATAAAACTGGCATGAAATTAGTTATTTTAATTGTTTGCAAACAAGAACAGATCCATTATATTTATTGATATTTTGCTTAGATCTCAGTCATTACTAAGGTAAATGATTGAGGTCATAGAGGGTTTCAGATAGATTAAAAGTTACTTAACCAACAGAAAACAAATCTGCAGTAGATGTTATCACAGTGTCAAGCCCTCAGGTAAAAGGCGTGTAAAATTTCTCTCATTATGGTCAGTTATGAAACCAGCCATTATAAAACAACCAAGCTGGAGTTGATGGTGCGTGAAATGGGAGTTATATCAAGTCATAGTATATTGTTTCTGGTACCATAGTGTGGGGAATAATGAGGTGAAATTCATTAGAGGTGCCCATAACCTAATCATTTATGGTCTATAATGACAATTAACGAGGAAGAGAAAAATGATTTAGTTTTAAAGATTACTATTCGGAAATATTAGTTTTTGAGAAATATGTTGTCCTTTTAACCTGCAGTATAAACATGTGACTTTCATGCATTTTAATTTTAAGTACTTTATATAGGTAGACCCCTGAACTATTTAATCTAATATATTTGATTACTGTTTATTTTTAAGGGACAATATGGACACAGACAAGGACAAACAACTTGGAAGGTAAACCGAATTAATGATGTATCGCATATATACACATTATGGTCTAAAAGTCTGAGAACACAAATGAAAATGCTTTTATTTTGCATTTTTCAGACTTTTTATTAAAAAAAAATTATATTATTTAAATGGAAACGAATAGCATGATTTCACAAATGTGATTGGTGACCTGTAAATATAGCATAATCTTATTCATGTCTTATTCATTTTATTCACAATTTGTTTAATTTTTTTACATGCAATCTGAGTGTGGGTAAGGCTGGGCAAATCTTAACCTTCCCCTGGCCACAGATTTGAGACTAGCATGGGATTTTCTCACTTAGAAATTCCTTTTAGAGGGAAAAACTGCTCATAACTGCTGGTCTACGATCAGTTTTCTCCATAATAATAGCATATTGGTGAAACAGATTTGGCATGCAATTCAGTGTGTGTCTGTGTTTCGCTCTGGTTGATTTTGCTAGTATTTACAACATGTTTTTGCACGTTTAACAATGTAGCCAATCACAAACATATCTGTTGATTTCTTGAACGCAATGGCCAATCAGAAGTGTTTAAGTTAGAATCCACTCACCGCCCAAAACCCCAGAGTTTTTTTTTTCAGTGCTGAGTTCTGCACGCTCGTGAATCCTCTCATGATAACAAAGTGAAAATCACATTATAAAATGAATGTTTTTCTTCAAAACACGTTGGCCACAATTATAGAAATTCTTATGAGTGAAATATCTCTGAAGTATATTCCCATTCATATTTACATTTTTTTAGCCCACCAGGGAGACTAGGAGCATGAAATTGTCCAACCATGACTTCACAGGAGTATAAATATGAGGAAACACAAAGACCAAATTCCCTTAATCATCCTCATTGTGTAAAACCAAAGAATATAGTTCTGATGTGCAGCAAAAGATTGTTGAGCTTCACAAAATAGAAAGTGGCTGTAAGAAAATAGCTAAAGAATTGAAAATTCCTATTTCCACCACAATAATTAAGAAGTCTCAATCAACTAAATATGTTACTAAATGAAATTAACACTTAAATAATATTTAAGAAAAATAGGCCCACAATTTCAAAGAACCTGCAGTATATTATATATATTTTTCTTCAGGAGGTCCTGGACATATTGTTCAGAAACATGGCATCATGAATTCTAACAAATACTTACAGAGAAAAAAATTAAAACCTGACCAACCTCTGATAGAAGGACAATGATCCAAACCAAACACCAAAATCAACACAAAAATGTGTCACTGAGCACCAAATGAAGCTTCTGCCATGGCAGTCATAGTTCCCTGTCCTGAACATTATAGAAATTGAGTGGGGTGAACTGAAGACGAGAAACACCAACATGGAGCTGGGAATCTGAAAGATCTGGAGAGATCCTGTATGGAGGAATGGTCTCTGATCTCTTGTCATGTGTTCTCCAAACTCATCAGGCATTGTAGAAGAAGACTCAGAGCTGTTATCCTGGGAAAAGGAGGTTGAAAAAGTATTGAATAAAATGGTGCCTTTCATTGTGGCCAAGGTGTATTGGAGAAAAACATTTCATAATGAAACTTTCCCCACATTTTCAATTCTTTTACTTCAACGAAATGTTAGATTGTTGAGAGTTTTTGCAGATCTTATTTTCACAGCCAAATTGCATCATATTTACCAAGTGTGCCAATAATTCTGACCTTTTCCAAATAAAATGTTTATTTATAACTGGTGTTTATACTTAGTCTACATAATTGATTAATTTCTCGGATGTTAAGTTCATCATTTTTCTCTCAACAGGGTCGATCACCAGATTAAGAATGCAAGGTACTGTAATTCAGCATTTCTGTATTTTTTATTTATTAGTGGATGAAGCCTATTGTAGATCAAATGCCATTTCTTCCAATTGTAACATTGTTTTGGACTCTTGGTTGTCAGCAGGGAGGCTCACAGTCAGATAGAGAAGAGACGCAGAGATAAAATGAACAGCTTTATTGATGAGTTGGCTTCATTAGTGCCTACCTGCAACGCCATGTCCCGCAAGCTGGACAAACTCACTGTGCTGCGCATGGCGGTCCAGCATATGAAAACACTTCGAGGTGAGATTCACACTGTCATTCACATAGAACTATTATGGCCTGGCTGGGATTTTAAATATAAGTAATTTGGTAGCGGAGTACTGTAACATAAATATAAATATTTATATTTAAAATGATTTTATTTCAATGCTTTTGCGTTTGCTCCCAAAAGTTTTGCGTCGCATGCATATGCTTATTTTTTACTGACTTTTTAAGGTGCTTCAAACCCTTATACTGAAGCTAACTACAAGCCAGACTTTTTATCAGACGATGAGTTGAAGCACTTAATATTAAGGGTAGGTGACCTAAAGAAATGTGTTATGCTGAGTGATAATCCCTGGCTTGTGATTCATTGGTGATTCACTCTGGGTCTCAGGCTGCTGATGGTTTTCTATTCGTTGTGGGCTGTGATCGAGGGAAGATCCTTTTTGTATCAGAGTCTGTCTACAAAATTCTAAATTACAGTCAGGTGAGGCCTACTAATGCTTCATAACATCCATAATATGATTCAGAACTCAGACTGTGAAGTGACTCATATTGCCGTCTTACAGAATGACCTGATTGGCCAGAGTTTGTTTGATTATTTGCATCCTAAAGACATTGCAAAAGTCAAAGAGCAGCTCTCATCATCTGACACAGCACCACGGGAGAGACTCATTGATGCTAAAAGTAAGTTAGTACCTGCTGCTATATGCCTTAAATACAGCATTATGCAAGCAAACAGTAAATGCTGGAGTACACTACAGGAAATCAGAACGGATTTTAAAACACTAGGCATACATCTTTTGCCTTTATACATATTGCGGACTTTTGCAAATGGTTACAGAGGAAAAACTCATTCAAGTTGTTCTGAATGCGGTAAATTCAGGAAAAACATGTCACGTTGATTGAGGAGATTGGCTCAAAATATCATATGTGCTTGATATCCTCTGACTGGATGGAATCATAGTCTGAAGCTAAAAAGCTTGTGCCCATCATGCATTACATGATTTTATGGTATTTCTGTCAACTCCGACACTCCAACACAAATATGTACAAAATTCCTGTAGTGTATCCCAGCCTTTAATTACTTACATTTCATTTGTTTTACCAGTTTTTAAAATGATCTGACAGTGCATTATTTTCACAGCTGGGCTGCGAGTCAGGACAGACATTGCTCCTAGTCCCTCCAGATTGTGCTCAGGGGCCAGACGCTCCTTCTTCTGCAGAATGAAGTGCAACAGGTCCCTTGTCAAAATGGAGGAAAAAGATTTTTCCTCGACTTGCTCCAAAAAGAATGGTAAGTCAGTTCTTTCATTTACTTTGTATTAGTGTTGTCATAACTTTGATACAATACCTTGAAAAATATCTATATTCATTACCATTTTTGATACCACAGGTAAAACTGCCATATATACGTTTTATTATTATCTATTTTTGATCATTTTGGTAACTTTGATACAATAGCTTACACAAGGCACAGGAAGGTTTTATTTGGAACTCTGAACTTAATTTACAAAAAAAGATTGTAATAATATAAGAACAAATAGACAAATTGCAAATGATAGCACAAATAAATTCAATAGAATAAAGAGACAAATTAAATGAACATGGCTTTTAAGTGTTTCAGGTGGGTCTAATAGTAATATTCGGGTAAGAAATATACATAAATTAAATAATTAAAGGTCCAGTGTGTAATATTTAAGAGTATTTATTGACTGAAATGCAATATAATATAATATACATAACTATGTTTTCAGTGGTGTATAAAGTTTTTATTACCTTAAGTGAGCCATTTCTATCTAAATTCACCACGGGTCCCCTTACATGGAAGTCGCTATTTTGCGCCACCGTGATTCAACAGTAGCCCTAAATGGACAAACTGCTCTACAGAGCCTCATTGCTTGACTGGTTACTTTCTTCTGTCTCAGATGATGACATCTTTGACCTGTGTCGGCCACTGTAGCTTCTCTATGTGCTTTGAAAGGAAGGAGTGAAAGGTGGACTGAGCTGTTGGTTGCAATTTGCAATAGATACCACTAAAATTTACACCTTTAATCAGATGTAAAATAACACTGGATAGTCTTCATTGTAAAAATTAAATATGGATTAATCCTTACAATTAGTTACAGAAGTTGTTCAGTCAAGAGCAAAGAGTGACTTTGTCTTCTGTTCTTTGATTAACAGACAGCAGCGGGCTTATTAGGCTGCTGTCACTTTAAGAGCTTATGCACGAATTCAATATACTGTTACACAACATTTCTTTCTCAACTATTTCCGTTCCAAAACAAGACTGTGTTTACCTGAATACTCGTCAAGACCAGCGTTTTGACATCATTTTGTGTGTATTTGACTGTTTAAGTGCAATAAGCCACGAAAAATAACTTAATTTGGTACTTGCACGCTGTTTGAGAGGCGGCTTTATGTGTGCACTTATATAGATCAGTGGTGTGTGTTCTTTTGGTGTGAGCTTGAAACATGCGGGAATGAGTAAAGTTATGCGCAATACCCGCAACCCCACTCTGAAATTCAGGACCTGGCTGTAACACCAACACTATTCAACCGGAACGAATGAGACGAGTGAGTGAGAAGGAGGCGGGTCGCGGGTGTGTCTAACTGTCAATTTGCCTTCGGAGAGAAGAGAGAGTGAAAACATGCTGCTGGTATCGGTGTATTGATGCTGCTGAAAAGGAGTATTGTAATCAATATTTCAGTATTGATACATATCTAAATATTGATATTTTTAACAACAGTGCTTTGAATATTGTTAAACGTTCAAAGACAACGATTCCTTATCATAACTATTGATTTGTTTTCCCTGCAGCCGATCGCAAGAGCTTCTGCACCATCCATAGCACTGGATATCTGAAGAGCTGGCCGCCAACTAAGATGGGCTTAGATGAAGACAATGAGCCTGATAACGAAGGCTGTAATCTCAGCTGCTTAGTGGCCATTGGCCGATTACATCCTCATATTGTCCCGCAACCTACGAATGGAGACATCCGGGTGAAGCCGACAGAGTATGTCTCGCGCCATGCCATTGATGGGAAGTTTGTCTTTGTGGACCAAAGGCAAGTGGTGACTACTGGGCACCCAAACACGAAATACAATTGCAGTTTAAAGGTGCGGTCGCATTTACCGTTTCTCAGCGAAATTTTGCCCAAAAAATCCACTCTGTGCAAAAAAAAATTGAATCTGTGCAATGAAGAATTTTGCCTGATGGACTTCCAGTGGCAAAAAAATATATATATATGTGAATGTTGCATCAGGTTAAAGTTGGATGAACTTTGAAACTCAAATTCACAGCACCAACCAATAGCAAGCAGTGAGGGCAGAAACTCATAACTTAGAACAAAGCAAAACTGAAGATCCACGGTGGATGAGACACTAAGCTTCAATATTTAAAAAAAAAAATCCATAAAGAAGCTGTTTAGAAAGCAGTTATTTAGGGTTGGTTCATTTGCTTGCTGGCAGGAATGGCTTTGGATGGCCTGCTTTCTTTCGTCTGCAACATTTAGAAGAGCAACATGTGACCGCAACTTGTTTGAATGTGACATAACTTGCTTAAATAACCTTAAACAATACCAATGCACTGCAACATGTGGCATGGCTTATATAACATGGTATACTTTTCCAGATTCTAAATAACATTAGTGTAAGCAAACTATCAGGTAAAAGTGATTATTGTTTGAGTGATGTTTGTTTTGTCTACTGATGGATAAACTGATTTGGGAACAGACGTTTGACCTTATGGCCAATCCTGATGATAGCGTGTCAGCTTATATGATTTTGTGAGCACAATGCTGGTCAATATTCATATATAGAAATGGATAAATGGCCCAGCTGGAGGTAAGGTCATGGCCTGGCTAGAAGCCTCTGTGACAGGAACAGTTGCAACTTAATATCTCACAACTCTGACTTTATATCACGCAATTCTGACTTTATATCTCACAACTCTGACTTTATATCACGCAATTCTGACTTAATATCTCACAACTCTGACTTTATATCACGCAATTCTGACTTTATATCTCACAACTCTGACTTTATATCACGCAATTCTGACTTTATATCTCACAATTCTGACTTTATATCTCACAATTCTGACTTTATATCATGCAATTCTGACTTTATATCTCACAATCCTGACTTTATATCTCAAAATTCTGATTTTATATCACACAATCCTGACTTTATATCACACAATTCTGACTTTATATCACACAATCCTGACTTTATATCACGCAATTCTGACTTTATATCACACAATTCTGATTTTATATCTCACAATCCTGACTTTATATCTCACAATTCTGACTTTATAACTCGCAATTCTGACTTTATATCTCACAATTCTGACTTTATATCTCGCAATTCTGATTTTATATCTTGCAATCCTGACTTTGTATCTCACAATTCTGACTTTATATCACACAATTCTGATTTTATATCTCACAATCCTGACTTTATATCTCACAATTCTGACTTTATATCTCACAATTCTGACTTTATAACTCGCAATTCTGACTTTGTATCACACAATTCTGACTTTATATCTCACAATTCTGACTTTGTATCACACAATTCTGACTTTATATCTCACAATTCTGACTTTGTATCTCACAATTCTGACTTTATATCACACAATTCTGATTTTATATCACACAATTCTGACTTTGTATCACACAATTCTGACTTTATATCTCACAATTCTGACTTTGTATCACACAATTCTGACTTTATATCTCACAATTCTGACTTTATAACTCGCAATTCTGACTTTGTATCACACAATTCTGACTTTATATCTCACAATCCTGACTTTGTATCTCACAATTCTGACTTTATATCACACAATTCTGATTTTATATCTCACAATCCTGACTTTGTATCACACAATTCTGACTTTATATCTCACAATTCTGACTTTGTATCACACAATTCTGACTTTATATCTCACAATTCTGACTTTGTATCTCACAATTCTGACTTTATATCTCACAATTCTGACTTTATAACTCGCAATTCTGACTTTGTATCACGCAATTCTGACTTTATATCACACAATTCTGATTTTATATCTCACAATTCTGACTTTATATCTCACAATCCTGACTTTATATCACGCAATTCTGACTTTATATCACACAATTCTGATTTTATATCTCACAATCCTGACTTTATATCTCACAATTCTGACTTTATAACTCGCAATTCTGACTTTGTATCACACAATTCTGACTTTATATCTCACAATTCTGATTTTATATCTCACAATTCTGACTTTATATCTCACAATTCTGACTTTATATCTCACAATTCTGACTTTATATCTCACAATCCTGACTTTATATCTCACAATTCTGACTTTATATCTCACAATCCTGACTTTGTATCTCACAATTCTGACTTTAAATCTCACAATTCTGACTTTATAACTCGCAATACTGACTTTATATCACTCAATTCTGACTTTATAACACGCAACTCTGACTTTATATCTCACAATTCTGACTACATCTCGCAATTGTGACTTTATAATATGCAATCACAACTTTATATAATGCAATTTTGACTTTATAACTTGCAATTGTGACTTTATATCTCACAATCCTGACTTTATATCTCACAATCCTGACTTTGTATCTCACAATTCTGACTTTATAACTCGCAGTACTGACTTTATATCACTCAATTCTGACTTTATATCTCACAATCCTGACTTTATATCTCACAATTCTGACTTTATATCTCACAATCCTGACTTTGTATCTCACAATTCTGACTTTAAATCTCACAATTCTGACTTTATAACTCGCAATACTGACTTTATATCACTCAATTCTGACTTTATAACACGCAACTCTGACTTTATATCTCACAATTCTGACTACATCTCGCAATTGTGACTTTATAATATGCAATCACAACTTTATATAATGCAATTTTGACTTTATAACTTGCAATTGTGACTTTATATCTCACAATCCTGACTTTATATCTCACAATCCTGACTTTGTATCTCACAATTCTGACTTTATATCTCACAATTCTGACTTTATAACTCGCAGTACTGACTTTATATCACTCAATTCTGACTTTATATCTCACAATCCTGACTTTATATCTCACAATACTGACTTTATATCACTCAATTCTGACTTTATATCACTCAATTCTGACTTTATAACACGCAACTCTGACTTTATATCTCACAATTCTGACTACATCTCGCAATTGTGACTTTATAATATGCAATCACAACTTTATATAATGCAATTTTGACTTTATAACTTGCAATTGTGACTTTATATCTCACAATTCTGAGAAAGAAATTGCAAGATGTAAATTCGCAAATTGCAAGAAAAAAGTCTGAATTGTTACCTTTTTATTTTTTATTCAGTGGCGGAAACAAGCTTCATATACTTCTACTATTGCACAGTACATCACAACTTTGCATATTGCCCCCTAGTAGACTCTTCTGTCTCAACATTCACCATCTGCGCGATCACAAAATATTATATATTCATTTAGTGACATATGTAAGTGAAATGGCTTATTCAAAAAGAAAAAAGAAAGTAGGTCAGGGACTTTGTTCTATCCAATGGTTGCGATGTGACTATTACAACTCAAAAATGGAGGTGGATCAGATCGTGAGCTTGCGGTTGACTGTAAGAAAGAGAATAGTCCGATATGCGTCCACAATGACTTTGATGCTGTCATTATAAACTGATCTCCAGAACATCTACAAAACGTAGGCTTTATATTAAGTGATTTGAGATGAATGAAGAAAGTAATTGTGTGTAAAAGATTCCTCTTTTCATTTCAGGGCCACGGCCATTCTTGCTTATCTACCTCAAGAGCTGCTGGGCACGTCTTTCTATGAGTATTTCCATCAGGATGACATCGGACATCTTGCTGAATGCCATAGACAGGGTAACAATAGAGCGATCCTCTCCATACTTTTCCTGCAGCATGACCAAACTCATGTCATGATTTCTGATCCGTCTGTCTCTGTTTGCAGTACTCCAGATGAGAGAGAAGATCAACACTAACTGTTACAATTTCAAGATTAAAGATGGCTCTTTTATAACTTTAAGAAGTCGCTGGTTCAGTTTCATGAACCCTTGGACCAAAGAAGTAGAATACATTGTCTCAACTAATACAGTCGTCTCGTAAGTAAACAAAATCTCTACAAACAAAATATGTTCTCAGTGTTCTGATAGTTTGGTTTACTGACTTGAATGGCTGTGTGTTTTTAAGGGGAAGTTCACTTGAGGGAGCAGAGCCTCACTATCCTCAGCTCACTGCCTCCCCCCAGAGTATGGACAGTGTCCTTACAGCCGGTGACGGTATGCTGATCTAATTTACTCTTCACATCCTAACACAGCAAATAAATTAGTGACTGTTAAACCATGTCCTAACCCAGAGGTTGGGAACCTGTGACTCTCTCTCTCTCTATATATATATATAATAATATTAATATTATAAATATGACGGAAATAGTTTGCTACTACCAAAGTTTGCTAAAGGGAGCATACTATGCTGGAAGATTGCATAGCATTTCGATTGTAACAGATATACGTAGGCAGTCGGTGTCTCTTGTCAAATGTTCTGCTGCAGGATCAGGGAAGACTGTCCCTGGAATACCTGGAGGCACAAGACCCGGAGCAGGAAAGATCGGACGCATGATCGCGGAGGAAGTGATGGAGATCCAAAGGTGATTGGATTAGTTTACATGGATTTAATCCTAATAATCTGCACTTGAGTCACATTCATGTTGATATTGCATTTGGTTTTATTTTTCTTTGATATGATTGACAGGATAAGAGGTTCATCCCCCTCTAGTTGTGGCTCAAGCCCCCTCAACATCACCAACAGCACACCCCCTCCTGATACATCGTCCCCTGGGGGCAGGAAGGTAACGTTTGGGTTCACTTAAGGTTCAGTGTCTGATGAACATATATAGAGGTATCAAACAAAAGATATCTTGTCAGTAACGGTAATTAGACAACATTTTGCTGTGTGTGTTTCTGTGCTGGTACCTTGACTGGTTTAAGCCTGTCATGGACTAGCTTTTCGTATTCTATATGGTAGTTTGTTGTCAGAAATTAACTTTAACATCAAGGTATTGCCACCTTAATAAAGGCAATTTTTTCTAACCTTATTAGATGTATGCATCATGTTTTGTCAAATTGTGCCAATTTTTTACATTTAATCAATAAAATCATTTAGAATAATAAGAGACTATAGGCTGTCAATCAAATGAAATCAGTATCAACAAAATCCATTTTTGCACTGCAGAAGCTGCATCTAAAGCAGCATTTAAATTTATTTACATTGCAATTACAATTTCGTAAATAATGCTATGATTAAAGGTGATAAAGAGGATATTTTTGTCGACTGAGAAACCAAAGACTGTTAGTGAGTTTTTGAAATGAGCGCATGCGTAAGAACAACCCCCCCCTCCTTTCGAGGGAACGCCTCCCAAAACTAGTAAACACTCGTATCGGAACACGAGTGTTTACCACCGGCATTCGCTGTGTCGTGTTAGTTGATTCATTATGTCGGACTCACCGCAGGTAACTCATAATCTGCAGTTGTTACTCCTGTCTCCGGACAAAAAACATTGCATGCGGCGCCTGTGGAGTGTGGAAAGTTACTGGAGCGCATGTCTCTCACAAGGAACGTCACGGCAGTGATTGACAAGCCAGAGGGCCAATCGTTTACGCGATTGGCTGATGTTTTTAAGGCCCTACCTCGTGCACAGATGTTGTATATTAATATTATTCCTTTCAGTGAACCTAATAAATAGTCTTTTATCCGTTAGTAAAGACAGTTTCAAGTAATATTGCAAAAATATATAAAACAAAACATCCTCTTTAGCACCTTTAAAGGGGTCATATGTACTCGTTGACTCGTTGTGGAATGTGCCTCTTTATTACATAATAATATGACAAAAGAAAATCACCGCCTACTTCATCACTGCAACTTTGGCTCCGCCCATCGTCATGTCAGTGAGATGATGAGGAGAGAAGAGCACAGGATCACTCACTGGGCTAAAAATAACATTATCTTCCTAAGGATCCTAATGTTTTCATGACCACTTTAATATTTTAAAGTTTTTTTTATTTTTTATTATTATTATAATTATTAAATGCTACTTTAAATATGAATCTAAAACTGATTTAGGTGGCAGCAATTCACTGGTTGCATTCAAAACTGCATTTTCCCTACTAAATAGTACTATTAGGCAATTCTTAAGTGTGCATACGATGGACACTTAATTATCCCATGAATCCACGGGAGAGGATTTGTAAATGGACGTGAACTGACTCAACTGACTCCGAAGGTCATATGATAATGACAACATGGTGGATGTAGCATGTCAGAACTACATTCATACTTCACACGTTCATTCTATATAGGACAAACATTTTTTAGAACTTGTAAAGTTACTTATTCAAAATAACTACCTACTCAGCACACTTGTTGTTCATCTAACACTGCTGAACTATTTCTTATTGAAATGTAAGACAAAATGTATTGAAATGTGTGGGCATGCTAGGTTACATCACGCGGTGAAAGCATGCACACAATGTTAATGCAACAATAACAATATATTGTCGTAGATGATTCATATCACACACCCCTAAGAGGTACAGAATGTTATGTTAACGCATCTCCTGATTTTATTTTTCCCAAACTGCTCAGATTTCAAATGGTGGAACTCCAGACATTCCCTCTGCAGGGATGGTGTCAGGCCAGGACAGCATAGGCTATCCTTACTCTAACAGCTCTATTTTAAGTAAGTTTTAAAGATGCCTTGATCATTGATTTGTCAGTATTGCTTCTGAAACGGTTCACAGTATGGTCTCCGATCTGTAGGTGACAATTCACACATTGGTATCGGTGACATCATGGACGAGCCGGGCTCCAGCAGCCCCAGTAATGATGAGGCTGCCATGGCGATCATCATGAGTCTGCTGGAGGCGGACGCAGGCCTGGGAGGTCCCGTGGACTTCAGCGACCTGCCCTGGCCGCTGTGAGAACCTATAATGTGTACAACCCGATATACTGTATCCATCTCGTTTGTGTTCGAACCAGCCATGACTTTGATAATCAGTGTGTGGACAGTTTTTTTTTTTTTTGTTACGTTTGTTTTTGTCACAATGCCTCAGGTAGCTTCGCCCATGTCAAAGTCTCATTGGTCCACAACCCCATTCCACAGCTGTATATTCCAACGTGTCAAAGAAGTGATCTTGTCACTATTTCACTTTTCATTGAGGACAAAAAAAGACTTCTCTCACCTGGATGTTAGATCGCTCAACATCCTACAACACGCAAGGGCAAGGATATTGTTTTAATCACAGAATGGAGCACACGTGTCAGTTTCACAAACTAAAACAACTAACATCCACAAATCCTGTTAGAGATGATTTCTATATGCATCTCTCAACATTTATTTTTTGTGTTTGTGCATATTTACTTATTAAAAAAAAATGTGTATCATAGATATGTGTATTATAACATGTATGAATTATTTTATCTGAATGTATATGATTTAAATGAACGAAAGGGCAGACTTTTTAAAATAAAAAGTATTTTGAGTACAATCTTCATTTCATGTGAGAGTACACCATTCAGGCACCAAATATTTATTTTTGCTTCAAAACATTGAATTAGAAATTATGTTCTCTACATACAGTACAGTCCAAAAGTTTTTTATAGATTTTTAATGTTTCTAAAAGAAGTTTCGTCTGCTCACCAAGGCTACATTTATTTAATTAAAAATACAGTAAAAACAGTAATATTGTGAAATATTATTACAATTTAAAATAACTGTTTTCTATTTGAATATATTTCACAAAGTAATTTATTTCTGTGATCAAAGCTGAATTTTCAGCATCGTTACTCCAGTCTTCAGTGTCACATGATCCTTCAGAAATCATTCTAATATGCTGATCTGCTGCTAAAGAAACATTTATGATTATTTTCAATGTTGAAAACAGTTGTATACTTTTTCTCCAGGATTCCTTGATGAATAGAAAGTTAAAACGAACAGCATTTATCTGAAATACAAAGCTTCTGTAGCATTATACACTACCGTTCAAAAGTTTGGGGTCAGTAAGATTTTTTATTTTTATTTTTTGAAAAGATATTAAAGAAATTAATACTTTTATTCGGCAAGGATGCATTAAATCAATCAAAAGTGGCAGTAAAGACATTTATAATGTTACAAAAGATTAGATTTCAGATAAACACTGTTCTTTTGAACTTTCTATTCATCAAATAATCCTGAAAAAAAATATAGTACACAAATATTTTGTACAGTTGTACACATTAAATGTTTATTGAGCAGCAGATCAGCATATTAGAATGATTTCTGAAGGATCATGTGACACTGAAGACTGGAGTAACGATGCTGAAAATTCAGCTTTGCATCACAGGAATAAATTACTTTGTGAAATATATTCAAATAGAAAACAGTTATTTTAAATTGTAATAATATTTCACAATATTACTGTTTTTACTGTATTTTTAATTAAATAAATGTAGCCTTGGTGAGCAGACGAAACTTCTTAAAAACATTAAAAATCTTAGTGGTTCCAAACTTTTGGATTGTACTGTATAACTACAAAACCTTTGCATGTGTTTAGAGTAAAACTTGTTTTTAGCATTTCCAAACCTGATTGTGAAGTGTTGTGCAAAGGAGAACAGGTAAAGCAGTTAGGGGGCAGCTGTGGCCTAATAGTTGGAGGTTGCGAGTTTGAGTCTGCATACTGACAGGAAATGTAGGTGGGGAAGCGCTTTCTTCCACTCTCATTACCCACAACTTGAGGTGCCCTTGAGCAAGGCACCGAACCCCTGATCACTCCCCTGGTGCCGCAGCAAAGAATGGCTGTCCACTGGTGTGTGTTCACGTGTGTGTGCACTTGGATGGGTGAAATGCAGAATGGGAATGGGAGGCCATGCTTGGCTACACTTCAGGTAATAAAATGGATCTAGCCAGTTGTATTGCAGAGGATGTCAACGGTGTCCAATCCGGCCCAGGGGATGATTTTAACAATAAGAGAAAATAGAAATGCACCGGTCATAAATCTCTGTTCCGGACTGCTTTACAATCACTTCCCAAAATGTTATTTGTGTGGGAGTAAACGCAGGCCTTACGGGGCACACTGAAGACGGATGCAAAGAGGAGATGCACCAGCAGAGCAAAAACTGTACCAGACACAGAAAGCTCACTGTTCACACAATATAGGAAAACATAAATGTTGAAATGGGGGTAAAGGTTTATTGCAAGCAAAAGCAGTGCTTCTTTTTGTATTTTTATTAATTTGTGGTTTGTAGGGTCAGTAATGTAGGCTAATTGTCAGTGCACTTTTTTCCCCCATCCGTCTCTCAACCTAAAATGAGTTCGACGCTGCTGCTGTATATCAATACTAAGTTGAACTATTGTTAAGCCCAGTTATACTGTTCTAACATTGACATCAGCAAAACAAAAATCAAACTTGACATGTACAAACTTAACACAGTGCATTATATTATATATCTTTATTAATACAATGATTTTCAAGCGCTTGAACAGACAGATCTTGAGCAGATAAATTAATGTCCACCTAAGAAAAACACTGCATTTATTCACCAGGCAAAAGAACCTCCTGAGGAGATCAAGGGGGGGGGAAGAGCTTTCCAAAAGAAAAAGTGGCACCAAACCCAAATGCATCAAGTGAAAGGAACTTCATAATTAAACTCTTTTCAGTAATATAGTCAAATGGAAAAGAACAGTAATTATAATAATCATATAATAGGCCCAATTACAAAATAAGTGAGGTTGCTAACTTCATTTCAAACAAACAAAAATAAACTTCCTTTGGTCAAGTAAAAAAAGAGACGAAACAAGAGAGCACTGCCCATGCCAGTATCCCAAGTCCACGGTGTATTTTTGTTTTTCTTTTTTAAATACAGTAACTAGACAGTTGAGGCTCTAAGGCTGTGGAGGAGGTGCAGAAGGCAATCTGGTTATAGTGTCACTCTGGTTCATGCTGCAGCATGCTGTGAAGGGGCGTCTGCTCTCAGACGGCAGGCGAGGGGGCGTCGGGGTCAGGCTCGTTGTTGAAGTTGTTGCTGTAGTGTTGACCGGGGGGAGGGTGGTTGGGAAGAATGTCCAGTTCATCCACCTGTGGTCCGGGGTGCATCACCACAAGCTGGTCCTGGGGAATGTCTGCCGCGGCCGCTGCCAGGTTCGTGATGGACTTGCTCTTCACGCACTGGAAGTCCACGTGTCGACTCTTGCCTTCCTCCTTCTCCCAGGACATGCGGATGAAGGGTCTTTGGACGTAGTTGTAGATGACTTCGGGTCGACCACCGGGACGCTTTTTCACCTTCTCTTTGTATGTTGGATAACCTAAAAATGCAGATTTGATATTCAAAAGTTGTGTCTTCTTCACTATATCTTCACTATATGGCCCCTTTTGACTAGAGACAGACTGATGTATCAGCTAATATTTGGCCGGATTTTACTGACTCTGCTTTATCAATGGATAGTAAATAATTTTAAAATTTGTAGTAAGTTTTGAGTAAATGTTGTGTAAGTATTCATGACATCAGATAATGACAATGAACATCATCGGTTCCCAATTTTTTCATGATCAAATGTCAGTGAAGTCGAACCTGACACGTGTTGTCATATTTGATTTTCTGCTATTGCAGAGGAAATTCATTTTTGGGTGAACTTTTTCTTTAAATGAGTAAAATAAAATTACATATTTGACTAAATAGGTGTAATATTGTAAAAATAGAAAGTGAAAAGGATTCTTACCTTCAATTCCCAGCCTAATTTTCTTAAGTCCTCGCTCCTTTAAAACCGATTTGGCTACATCACGGTTTTCAATGTACTTGAAGAAACGATACAGTTTTGTACTGTATATAACTGAAAAAGGGGAAAAAAGTAGTATATTTGTTGTAGCCACAGATAAAAACACTAGTGATGCACCAAGATGTAAATATCATCCCCAAAAAAAAACAAAACATCAGTTTCAGCTGAAATGGTTATGGAGGGCCGAAATCATTGACTGAAATGATGTTTAATGATGTTAGCGCTTGTCAGATGGCGAGTTTTGACTGTGTTCAGCGTCTATTTTTTGCACTACAACAGCTAAACATGGATTAACAATAGTGATTTCTCATTTTTAATCAGTCTTTATTTTTATGAACCAATATCTATTCTTAAATCCCAGGATCAATCATTTAGTCTGTGCTGTTTTCTGATGATACTTGAACAAAAGTTCACTAAACATTATTTGTAGCTCACCTGCCATCCAATAATCACAATAAGCTTGTGCGTTATTACTTTTAATATGAAACAAAAGCTGTGTCCGAAACCGCTCCCTATCCACTATATAGTGCATTATATTGGGTGTCGGCCATTTTGTAGTGGTGTCTGAATTCTGAGTGAACAACACTCCTTGCATTCGTTCACTACTTTTATATCCACAATCCACTCGGATTTGGAGTGTACGCTCGCTGAAGCACTATTTCCCAAAATCCAACGCAGAGAGGACTGAGAGCGTGCGAAAGTGCAGGAGTGAGTGAGTTCAAATGACTGATTACTTTACAGCTTCCTTATTTCTGCTTTAATATTTATTTAATATAGAGAGACAATGTTATATAGATGAATTTTAAAATTAAATGAAATTATATTAAAAGGTAATATTTTGTTTTATTTTTTAATTAATTTCAATTTAACTTAGTTCAAGAGGCACATGAACTAGTAAACTAGTTACAGCACAAAATAAACATGAATGAACATCAGAAGGTATGTTTAAAGAACCAGTATAACTTACTGAAATCTATCAAGTCATGTAAATCGCTAAATCTTTGCATTTCAACCACAGAAAGATGTCAGCTAGTGAACAATGTCACATAATGTTACATTTATTTATTTAGGAAAGTCATTCAATGTTCATAGCTGGATAGTTATCTAAAAAAAAAAATAACTCCATAGGAGCATTTTGATAAATAAATGCACTATATTACATATTCTATATATTTTAACAACCTGTAAGTGAGGTCTTCATTATTTAATGTAGCCTATGTTTGAATTAATGTTTTATTATAGCCACAGTTTACTAATCATGAATTGGAATAAAAACAATTGTATTAAAAAGTGTATATAAAACTACCTTTAAAGGGTTGGTTCAACCAAAAATGAAATTCTATCATCATTTACTCACCCTCAAGTCATTCCAAACCCGTAAGACTTTCATTTTCTGAACACAAATCAAGATCTTTTTGATGAAATCTGAGAGCTTCCAGTCCCTCCATAGACAGCCTACACAACTGAAACGTTGGAGGTACATAAAGGGATCGTAAAACTAATCCATATGAATTGAGCAGGTTAGTCCAAATTGCTTTATATGATGAACCGATTAAATAATGATGAACTCCGATTTCATCAAAAAGATCTCAATTTGTGTTCCGAAAATGAACGAAGGTCTTACGGGTTTGGAACAACATGTGGGTGAATAATTAATGACAGAATTTTCATTTTTGGGTGAACTAACCCTTTAATCAGTTTTAAAAGCAGATTTTTCCGATTTTTTCAGCTAAATAAAAAGCTTTAAATTTTGGTTTTGGTAAAAAAAAAAAAAAAAAATTTGGTGCTTCACTGAAAACACTCATGAAATGTTTTTAAGGTAATACAGAAAGGTGTGTGTGATTACTCTGTGAATACTCCTCTCCCATCTGAGGCGGGTACTCCTCGTCCCAGTCCACCACGTCATCGTCTGTGAGCACTACGATGTGACACTCCCTCTCTCCGCTCTGAGCGCTTGCCACCATCAGAGGGAGCACCATCTCCTCCAAATAGAACTCAAACTGCCGCCGAGCGCCGTCATTGGACAGCTCGTGCATCAGGGCACCTGACGAGACAAAGTGGGTCAATGAGCAACAACCTGTGGAAAATCAAAGCAGGGAAATCTGGCAGAACATGGTTAAAATCCACCATGACATTGACAGTAGACTAATCTCACTTCATCAGGATGGGTTTTTCAAGAAGCAGACAATTTACTCACTCAGGTCTCGACACTTGATAGTACTGTAGTCAAAAGAGATGCACAGATAGTCGCACGCTTCCCTTAGCTCGGGAATGGAGATTCCATCAGGACAACGGATTATCCCAGATTTATAGTAATCCTGCCAGTTAGAAAAAGAACAGACAACACAAAAGATGTCATTACAGAAGCTGCACTGCTTAAAGTGCCCCTATTATGCCATGTTAATCGTTTTGGAGGTCTCCAACAACAGGGTTACATGCATCAAAGGTCAAAAGACACAAATTTTCTCATGACATACATTGCAGCATCACCTCTTTTCTCAGTGTTTGAAAGGATCAATGATTCCGCTTACAGCAAGCGTCGGAAAGGAAACGGCCATTCCCGTATCTAAATTTCACCTCCGGAGGCATCATCAGTACTTGATACACAGTGATGGCATCAGTTTTTCTGTATCAATTCTAGCCTGAGTTCTCATCCTTTGGAAATGCATCAAAGTGTTTGTAACAGGAAGTGAGACTGGAATTACTGATGCGTCATTTTGGCAGTTCAGAATCGATTCTTTCATTTAGGAGACAATACATTTCTTTGTTGTGCGCTTCAATCTTTAAAACTTTGCAGACCTTTCACATTCACAAACCAATATATTACACACTGCATTTAAAGGTAATATTCGAAAAAGCACTTACATGGATGTAAGCCAGCTGCTCACGGTCAGCTAACTAGAGAAATGTTGACGGTAGCCAGAACATTTTAGACTTAAAGGAATAGTTCACCCAAAAATTATCCCATGATTTACTCACCCTCAAGCCATCCTAGGTGTATATGACTATCTTCTTTCAGACGAACACAATTTGAAGCAAAAATCATAAAAGTAATCCACATGGCTCCAGGCTAATAAAGGTCTTCTGAAGCAAAGTGATGGATTTTTGTAAGAAAAATATCAATATTTAACACTTTATCAACTATAATAACTAGCTTGCAGCAGATGGCCATATGCATTGATTTGCAGCAGAACAGTGACCTCTGATTCAAAGTCTAAAATGAGAAATTTCCGTATAAGAGAAGAGGAGCCTGAGTTTGTTGCCCAGCCATATTTGTTTGAACCATGAGAGGCATCTAAACTTACGATACTCCTACATCCTGCGTCATACATCACGGGTGGTGCAAGTCGACTCGCACAGAATGTTTATGGTCATCTGCCGAAAGCTAGTTATTTTAGTTTATAGTTATAAATGTGGATATTTTCTTACAAAAATGCATCGCTTTGCTTCAGAAGGCCTTTATTAACCCCCTGGAGCCATATAGATTATTTTTATGATGAATGGATGCACTTTTTTGGGTTTCAAAATATCCCCGCCCTCCCATTCACTACCATTATAAAGCTTGGAAGAGCCAGGATATTTTAAATATATCTCTGATTGTGTTCATCTGAAAGAAGAAAGTCATATGCACCTAGGACGGCTTGAGAGTGAGTAAATCATGGGATAATTTTCATTTTTGGATTAACTATCCCTTTAAAACTACACTGAAAAAAAAATTGATGTACAATCTTCATTCAGAAATTGCTAGTGAATTTCACAAACCATTACTAAGAAACTGCATTTACATTGATTTATTTAATTTGAATTTATGATTTTTTGAAGTACAAACACTGAAATTGTATATTTTATTTACAAATTCAAAAATAATATTTTTTATTTTTTTTTTTATTTATTTTTTTTTTCAGTTACTGGTCGATATTATAGATCTTTTAATTTATTAGAAACATTACTGAATATTTAAACTGCATGAATAATTAATCCATATTTTTTCATTTAAGGGATCTTTTTATAACTCACTTAAAGCTAATCTTTAAAAAATAATTAAATAAAATAATTTTAGCTTGTTGCGACGAAAACATCTGATTTTCATATTTCACATTATAATGCTGTAAATTCTCTTGCAGCATTTAAAATGGTTTTAGTTTTTAGTGTTTTGTTTGTTAATTATTTAAACAACAAAAAAGCAGAACTTTAATATTAGCCATTTACTGATTACAGTCCATTACATGAAATTAATTTTCAGCAGAAAACCAGTCAGAATTTGAACATCAGACACATCTGCAGTAGACCACGTGCCCTTGAAACGTTAGAGCCAACGAGCTCACAAAGGTGATGCAGGTTCAAATCCAGACTCTGTCCAAATCCCATTCCCCATCCCCTCTAGTGAGTATTGTTCTGCAGTTTAAATCGGTGCTGCTCAACCCATCCTCTCTAGTCAGTGACATCGTTTGAATGCACTCATCTGAGTTTATTGATTGTCTACAGCACTCTGAGCTACAGCGGCACAATAAACACTGCCCTGAGACACATAACAGACACTGCAGTGAAAGATCATTACAGCAGGATATAGAGCAAAGCCGATGACAGGCTTATGCTGCACTTAATGGCATTATTTAAAAGCTCATTATAAGATGTTCTGAGAGACGAAGCAGCCCAAAGTGCCCAAAAGTCTATGACCAAACCACAGACCTGCCTTAAATATTCATTACACACACAAATCACCTATCAAACTTTTTCACTGCACTGTCTTCTGATTAACAAGCTTTGATCTGACATCTATTGAATTAGGGATTACCTTGATGAAAGTCATCCTAGTAGAACTTCAGATAAAATATTTATATTTGAAACCAGAGCTAAGAATTTGTGAGTGACTGTAGCTTCTTGTTAAGTGGGAAACAAAACATCATGCCATACCACACCACAGGTGGGAAAAGGCACAGGTATTGTAAATAAGGGCCTGTTTATACATGGTCACTTCATGCGTTTTCTATGATGGGATAACGGTCTGATCGTGAAAAGACCAGGTGTAAATGCCCTTCCGAAACTTTTGAGATGGCTCACATCTGTTGCTTTTGTTGACGTGAACACCATTAAATTTGTATACAGCGTAGGAACTGAAGATCGGATTTTTATTCATTTTGCAGAGACACATTTATGTGGCCAAGTGTAAATGGATCAGAGAAAACACATGAAGTGACCAGGTACAAACAGGCCCTAAAAGTAATCATTCTGTACATGCAAGCCACACACAGCGTCTGATGTGTGACCCGCTTTAATGTGTGCATATATCTAGGGACAAAAACCCACCAGAATTGCCCGAAATACAGTGCAGCTGATGCCCTCTGCCACCTCATACTCTCCTTTTTCGTTGGGCCGGGTGAAATTGTGTTCCCGTCCAGATCCAAACATTCTACCAAAAAAAAAAAAAAGACAGACATGTTTTTTTTTTTTTTTGAAACAAGAACAGAAAAATGTATCAAAAAGAGACAGATTACACGTTATTTTAAGGCTGAGACGAGTTAAAGGGCACTGTCAACATTGCCTTGAGATATGTGAAGTAAGTTGTGGTACTTTATGGTGTTTTTTTGCCTATCCTGGAGCCCAAATCCCATTTGCTTTCCTTCTATGGCATAAGAAGACGCAAAAGATAACTGCACATCCGAAATGCGCACCCAGAAAGCCGCAGCTGACAGCACATGAATACTGAATTGAGCTCTCTTTCACGTCTTTTGCACTCGAATAGACAATTTCACACAAAACTGTGTCAAAATGCAGTGAATGCAATGAAATTTCTGTCATTAATTACTCACCCTCATGTTGTTCTACACCCCTTCTTTCATCTTCAGAACACAAATTAAGATATTTTGATGAAACCAAGAGAGGGTTTTTTATCCTCATTGAAAGCAACAAAATAGTCAACATGACTACAGTGCTTCAAACTTAATGTTATGAAGCGGCGAGAAAACTTTTTTTTGTGTAAAAATAAAACAAAAATAACGACTTTAACAAATTTGTCTCTGCCCTGTCATTCGCATACGGTATTTACGTTGCAGATCTTCCATGTTTACGTCTGAACAATACTGAGCCGGTGTAGAGAGATTTCGTTGCTTTCGATGGAGGTTAAAAAATATCTCAGATTTTTTCAAAATATATTAATTTGTGCTCTGAAGATAAACAAAGGTCTTACGGGTTTGGAATGACATGAGGGTGAGTAATTAATGACAGAAATTTCATTTGTGGGTGAACTAACCCTTTAACCAAAACAACAGACTCACAAAAAAAAAAAATCACTGCTTTTGACTCAACAACTTTTGTAACTTTAATAAGGATTCATCTATATTTAATTTATACAGTGAAGACTATGCATAATGCTATTTAAACTAAAATTAGTTTTTAGATCTACCCAAAAAACCTAAAAAGCACAGTTTTAAAATGTATCTTTGTTCTATTGTGTTTATTTGTGCTATTGCTAGTAGTTTGATTGATATATTTGTTCTTATTTATTACAGACTGTTTACTTTACTTTAATAGTGTTTGAAATTTATATTTTATATTTATGTAGAATTTCTCAGCTGCATTGTTCTTGCATTCCATGTAAAAAGTCAGAGTAAAATATAAAAAAATGTACTAGCCAATGGCGACTCAAGCTTCAGTGCGTCCATAGAGGGTTGTGTAGCATGTATGTAATGTTGTGCAGTGGAATGTGAGACTGTTTAAGTAAAAGAGATACATTATTTTCAGATTGTATGGGTTTGTTCTGTATGGACATATGGTTTTTTTTTTTTTTTAATTTGAGCAGGACTTAAAAGTTTTTAAAATATGTCTCATATGCATGCATATCAATTTAAATTTCTTTTTCTTTTCTCTAACACCTCAAGTCAGATTAGCATTACCACTACAAATGCAATGTGGTCACAAATATTTTCAACAACATAAAGGAGTTTAGAAGACAATCAAAATGATGAGGTGATCTTTAACCCTGTATCAGATGAGCGGTCTGCTCCTAACCTGCCCAGCATGGTGTTGGGCTGTGCTGTGAAAATCGAGGGGTCCACCACGAAGCGAGTGTTGTCCACGATGAGCGTGACCTTCTCTGATGTGCGGACGCTGCGGGCTCCATCTTTGACATTCTCATAGACGAAGACCATCTCACCGGGGACCATACTCTTGTAGGTGCCGTCTGAACTGGACAAGCTACTGTTACGACTGCTGGCCACCCCACTGCTGCTGCTGCTGGGAGAGATCCTCTGAGGCCTGGGGCTGCTGGGCCGCGATGAGCCGCCCTCGCGATCTGCTCACATGACACACAAAATGATGACAAACCACAGGACTTCTATGAACAGCCAAACTGGACCTAAACGACAAAGTGTGTTTTCTCACCGCTGTTGTGGTGGCGTGTGGGTGAGGTCACGTTGCGAATACAGGGTGTGAGTTGGCCTTCGGCACGCTCGTGCGAGGAGTCCCGAGAGCGGTCACTGGAGCGCCGTCGATCTCTGGATCGGTCACAGCCTCCGCTGGCACCATGCATGTTCATTTTCACCTGGACAGTCTCAAGTCCAGACTAACACATCTGGCCACTGCAGGAAGCGAAAAAAGAGAGAAACCTTAGAAAACACCTCTGAATACAACACCCAGTGTCAATTCAGCGGCTCTCAAGAGGAACATACTCCCAGTGTAATTTAAGGTGAAATGGGTCTGACAACACCATAGAGAGCTAATGTCATGATTGTTCACATCTCTGCATAGCAACACTGAGACCATTATTATTATTAATGTTCTGAGTTGTTATAGTTTACTAAAACATTAAAAAAACATTTTTATTGAAAATAAAATAAATGTTAACTGAAATTATATCAGTGCTTCCCACACAGACTTTACTTGGGCGGGCCGCCCACGTATAATAACGGCTGCCCAAGTATATTTGAAGACACATTTTTATTATTTTTATCCTCTTATACTTTTATATCCAATAGCTAGTTGTTTCGTACCTGCTCGTTAAGTCACAAGGCGGCGCTGTTGCGCTTTCTACAAGCTCGCGCAACAATGCCTCAGACTGCTTCAAAGTGATTCTCGATCAGTGAAAAGCGCAGAATTATGCCAAGTGATTGCTAATGCCCTCAAGTTGATGAATTATTACAATGTCTACTTCATGGCTTTTATATAAAATATTTTATACGGTTGTAAGAATCTGAAGGATCAGCCTGCAATAGTACAGACATTTCAAAATAAAAGTCCCGGTGTATTCTGGGGTTGTTTATAATTAAAAGTCAAGTAGTCAAAAGTCAAAGTAATTTAAAAAATTTTTTTTTGGCATTTTGGTTACACAAATTGTATTTAATTTGATTTCCATTTAATTCATAGTAAATTATTGTAGTCTCCCCCACAGGAACAAAAGACTAAGAACATTATTTGACACATATTATTCATTTTATAAATATTACTAGTAAAATCATTCACTGAGAGAGACACTATATGACAGCAAGGAGAACATAGGAAAAGGAGAACCATTTAAATGCTGTAATTTAGCATAATTTACAATGCATAATAATGCATAATATTAGTATGTAATTAAATGTAAGAGTATGCTATGTAATTAAACTTAATTTCAATAATTAAAAATACTGTTAAAAAAAAAAATCACAAATTATTTGTTTGTCACATGTAGTAGACCATTTTTGTGCCGTGGGTAATAGGAGGATTTTTCGCCCGGCTACCACCGCAAGTATATTTCAAACCTGTGGGAAGCACTGTATATAAAACCTTTTATTTTAGCCAAGGTAACATTTCAGTAATTTTCATTTAGTTTAACTTGATGTAATAAAATAACTAAAACTGAAATTAAAATGAATATCAATGGATACGTTTAAACAACAACGATGTACTAAAAATGAAAAAGTTTTTCCTTTTCGTGTACAGATGACAAAGTTGTCCAAAATTATCCCCATTCACATGGATCAGCAAAAATTCATAAACACCAAAGTATACTTCACTTTTTACACATACGAGTGAGTCAGCGTACAGTGTGCGTGACATGAATTTCGTCATCAGAAGATTACATGCACCGCTGGATTTTTGTAACTATGCGTACTTAGTTTATCCACAAGGTGGCAACTGTGCGCTGGGGGCGTCGATTCACAAGGTAGTCAAAAAACCTTGCATAAACAGACCGGAACGCATGCAAGCTACAGTGACAATGGAGGTCTACATAGACGAGAGATTGTGTGAAGAGATTAGAAAGTACCCTCATTTGTACAACTCAAGCAAAGATGTTTACATGGGTTGTAACTCGTGGCGAGAGATTGCTCAAAACTGTGCATGCGTCGAATGCTTGTGTGCGTACTAGTCAAACGAAGTATACTTTGCAAGGCTGTGCATTGGACTGTGCGCATACACTAGCATACGCGTAAAAAATGAAGCATATCCAGGGCTTAAGCGCCTACATACATACATGTGCATGACATAATTTTCACAAATTCGTGTTTTTGTAATGTACAGGTATTAGTATTAGTAGACAGTATTGTTTTCAGATTAGTAGACGATAGTATTGTTTTCAAAAACATGCATTTTCAAACCCGTTTTCAAAAGTTTGCATTTTCAGGTGCATCACTGCTCTTTAGGGTTGTGCAGTATACTGGTACTGGAAAAATACCAGTATATATTTTATTTCAAATGGTACAACATGTTTTTGCTCATTTCAGTACTTATGCTGCTGTTCTGCTATGTGGCAGTGTGCTACCCAAACTGACACAAAACAGGCAAATGTGACAACACAGAGAAACAAAATG
Organism: Chanodichthys erythropterus; assembly: GCF_024489055.1. NCBI lineage: Eukaryota > Metazoa > Chordata > Actinopteri > Cypriniformes > Xenocyprididae > Chanodichthys > Chanodichthys erythropterus. The sequence continues at coordinate 56,543,331 of NC_090231.1, forward strand.
GGTAAATCTCACTCAACACACCCAAAACTAATTAATAAAGATGGCAGAAGTTAGTTTGCTTATAAAACTAATGAAGAACTATCAAACCTTGCCAAGCATCTGTCACTTGCACATCCTGTCCTGTACAAGACATTAAAGGGAGGGGGGGGGGGGGGGGGGGTTACATTTTTTTGTAGGCTTGATTGTGTTTTGGGGGCACAGTTTAACATATCTTAATGCTTCATTTTTTTTTAAATGCTGTATTTTTCATATATTTTATCTTAATTCTACACCTCTATTTCCACTGTCATATGAACGGCTCGTTTGACTTCCAGCTTCTATGAAGCCACTCCCTCCGACATACACAATGTGCTCAGATTGGTCAGCAGGTTGGTTACTGGCCCAGTCTGTCGTGATTTGCTGAAGCGTCCGGAAACGCCACGCCCCTTACCATTCGTAGTTACGCACTTAGGTGGAAAGTAAATAATAGCGCCTACATTGCTGTATAAAATTGAGCCAAATCAGACCCAGATGAAGAGGATAAAGCAGAACCTCTCCAATCACTGCTTTTAAAGGACGTTTATGAATGGTATTTCATTTAGTATTTGTGTCAAAGTGTTTCGATGCTGTCACTGCTGTTTTTTAGCTTTTAATATACAGTTTTATCCTGATTAAAGCTTTCCTGTAGTAAATACATGCCTGAGTAGTCGCATTTTTGTAAAGGTAGCGTTTAATTTATAGCATGAACAACTGTTTGTCTATGAACATAGAAGTTTGTTGGTGTTTGTTGCACTAGAATTTAGCTAACTGGCTAGCAAAAACGAGTTGCTCTTTGTATACGTCCTAGATGCATTAAAAATAGCAACAGAACTATAACATTACGTTTAAAAGACAAACAATAAAACGTACTTACAGTTTGGGGCTGATAAACAGCAGCTTCTGCTTTTAAAGTAGGAACTGCTTCATCTTTCAGTAAAAGTATTTGTGTAAATCCAGCATTAAACTAGTGTAGATTCAGGAAGCTGTGTTCAGCACCACATCCAGTGTAGAAAATATCACAGATAATAATGGGTTCTATATCTTTTGACGCGTCGCGTCGCACAGCTCGCGTTCGGTGTAAACAACTCTTTCGCTTTCATTACGCTGCGCCACATGGCCTCGCCCACTTTGTTGCGTGTTCCCGGGGGCAGTGTTTATGTTAATAGCAAGGGTTTATGATGTCACCAACCCGGGAAGAAGCTCATTGTAGTCCAAACCGCCCGTTTTTGTAGGCAATAAACTGCCATAACTTTAAAAGACAATATCTCCGTGTGCATTGAACTTTCAGCGCTGTCACTTTGCAGATACTGTTTATGCTCAAGCAGCAACATTACACACTAACTAAAGGCCCTGTTTGCACTAGTGCATTTTAACTTTTGCTACAGCTACGCCTGTCCTTTACACTACTCCGACCTTTGAAAATGCTGAAGACCCCGTTTTAGTTTTAAAACTCTTAGGATGCGTTTCAGTGTAAACGGACCAAAACAGAGACTTTTGAAAATGAAGGTGTGGCTGCCCAACAATTACAGACCCAGGGCTGCGTTTCCCAAAAGCATCGTAAGCCTAAATTGATCGTAGAGATCATTGGTGGCTATATGATAAACTTACAATGCTTTTGCAAAACGCAGCACAGAACCATCTCTCTCTCAACGGCTCTGTACATACCAGCCTTGACGACTGCGTAAACTATAACATGGAAACGGAGCTGAATGCTTTGATAACTTTGTTGTCCTTTTTAGCAGCCATTGTGAAGTTAAACTCTGCATTTTATAATACTGATACAGCTGTAATAACCTACAATCAGAGGCAGCTCTATAGCTTTCATTGCGAGTAAATTAATTTGTCATTTTCAGTTAAAATTGGAATCTGGCAAATATTGGATTAATGAAAAAAGTAAAAAAAAAAACAACAAAAAAAAAAAAACACATGCAGATAAACTGAACTGCAAAGAAACATTCCCAAAACACCCTTAAATACAACTGACACCACCACCACATTTACATGACACTTGTTCATGTCAGATGCTCAGAAATGTAGCATTAGAGTCAGTACTGCAGTTTTTCCTCAATCGCTTTGGCACATTTCTCAAAACAGTCTTAACATTCTCTAAACTGTAAGTGCAACTGTCACAACTGTTCGCTGAAACATCAGAACTGTATAGCATGTCTGCAAAATGTAGTTACTCACCCAAAACATTTAAAAGGTGCAATATGTAAGATTTTTGAAGTAAAATATCCAAAAACCACTAGGCCAGTGTTATATTTTGTTAACTTGAGTACTTACAATATCCCAAATGTTTCCAACTATTTGTAGATTGTGAAAAAATTGCAATTTTAACCAAGGCTCTGGGATGTGAGAGGAGTCGCCTGTCAATTGCATCATACCCACGTTACCCTCGGTTTCCGGTTTTATTTTGTAAAAACCATGGAAACACCAAATTTAATATTTACATGTTTTAATAGACAAGGGAACAACTGTTTGGTTACATTTATAAACAGAAAACTAATTGTTATATAGCTCAACACATTAAGTCTTATTGTTTAAATCTAATTTTCTTGATTTTTTTTTTTTTTTAACCATGCTTTACCATGCCTCAGAGAAAAACACTATTTTGTGAAGTAGCTAATCCCTATTCTTTTGCACCAGCTGTGAGGTGAAGATCACGTCCCAAGATTCCGTGCTCAAACTTGCCGTAATCAAGCTACACCTAGTGACCTCTAACGGACAGAAATATTACATATTGCACCTTTAATTCATGCTTCAAAACTACGGCTGGGCGATACATCGATTGTCACGTGCATTTCGTCAGTAAGGCTGGTTTCCCGATTACCGCTAAATCGCCATCACCTGCTTTCAAATGGAGCGGCATTTAATAGACAGAGCCGTAGATCACTGACAAGCTACGCAATATCGTGTTCATTTTCGCAGATGAATCGCCTTCTGGGATCTTGGGAACTGGCTTTACTGACGAAATGCGCGTGACAATCGCATGCGATATATCGCCCAGTCCTATTCAAAACCTAGTTGTGTCAAATTGGCCAGTGCCATCAAAATAAGTATTTTTGTCATTGTGTGAGCCATACTGATCAAAATGTTTACATGCTTTATTACCCTGGAAATATTTTTTAAATACCAATTTCATTTCATGTTCATTTTGACATATTCTATTATGTCTTCCCCTAACACCACACATTTTTACACATCTTGCTCTTCCGCAACAAGCAACTGTGAATTTTCAGCTTACATGAAACATATTTCTACAAAAATAAACGGCTGTTGCTATTTCAGGATTTAGACGTTCCTCCATGTTCAAAAATAGTAATAATTGTGCTGTGCAAACCCCACATAGCCTACTGTATGCTTGCAAACTTAATTGATTGATTGGTAAGATTGTTATTCCAATTTCATTACAATGGCAGGCCATTTGCCAATTCAGCAGACATTCCATGTCAAAGTTATATATGGAATATACATGCATATCTGACAGATTTTGATAACTGATTGGATCATTTTTAGTGATCGACCGATGTATCGGTTTACCGATATTTTTTCCAATATTTAAGCATTTTTCCATAGTCGGGTATCGGTTTTGTAGTATCGGATTCGCCGATTTACGGCGCCATCTTGTGGCCGTTTTGAGACTTCCTCCGTCTGAGGAGATCAGTCAACAACAACTCAGTGCACAGGTAAAGTATATGTTCTACTTGGTTTGCTTTAATTAATCAACTTTATTTAACATAACAGACAGGCACAAATGAGATCTGAGACATAAATTCCTGATGTAGTTAATTTATGCAGCTTGTTTCTAAACAATTGAGACGAACTCATTGAGTGTAATTCGTCATGTCCTGCCCCAATAAAGACGTAACTTTACATGAATTAAATAAAACAGACGTGAATGAGTGCATGTTGAAAATAAAAGCGCTGAATTTAATTCTCTATCTGTTGTATTTGCTCACCATTAGTCTAGAAGAAAAAGTTTGTTCATATTGCTTAGCAACTGATGGATGATCAGGAGGCTTAAACACGGCCACTGAATGAAACTTTTGACAAGATTATCTTGTTTAAACACCCTATATTATATTATCATTTACTACATAATTATTTCGCTAATACACATAAATATAGCCTACCGCTTTGTGGAAATTAATTATTTATTATCTCCATGCGCGATCGCGGTTGATTAAATTATAGTCAAACAGCACTTTGTCGGTTGGCATTTCATGATTTAACGTTAGATTAAATTTAGATCATAAAATGCCAACTGGCAAGTGCTGTTTAACTTTATTAGATTATATAATCATTTGATTTACTACATAACCATTATTTAGTTAATACAAATCTAAATAAATGCAGCTCTGTGGAAATTATTTAGTATCTCCACACGCGATCGCGGTTGAGTAGCCCAATTTATAGTTTTGTGTAAATGCATAGATAAGTTACAGCACTTTGTCAGAAAGCATTTCATGATCTAGACCGACAAAACATAATAATTAATAACACTAGTTGGAAAATGCAATGATGTATGCCGTTTTGTTTGTTACTTTCCTGACAATGTTATATATTCCAGCTAATAGTGATTGTTATAAATAAAATGCTTTGTTCAGCTCATTTGTGTTGTAATAATTGTCAAAAACAGAAGTATAACAGTAAATAAATATCGGTTCTGCATATCGGTTATCGGGTACATAAACATGCAAATAATCGGTATCGGTTATAAAAAATCAATATCGGTCGATCACTAGTCATTTTGCATGTGAAAGAAATGTTTAAAAGTTGTGACAAGTTTGACAATTTCACTGAGAAACAACTCATCAGTTGAGATCATGTGCATTTAGATATTGTGCAAATTTTAGACAAATGTCTTTTGCACGTGCCAAAACACATGCACATTGCTTAAATCAATAAGAAATTCAAATCTGATATGAACAAGAAACTAACTGTTCAGAGACCTGAACTTATTGTTTTGAGGAATAAAAGTATCGGGGTAGATTTGTAGCTAAACTCCAAATAAATAGATTATGATCCACAAATAAATGTAAAGATATCCACAAAAAATAATATAACTTATCTAACTGGATTTAACCTTGGATTTATTTTTCTCTACAAACAATAATTAAATGTTTTAACGTAACCAATGTTTAAAATATTATTTAAGGGCCTGTTAATGTTTAATAGCTGGTTTGCTGCTCCGTTTGTTTGATAAACTGGGAAATGCTGTTGTTATGTGACAACTATTTAATCTATTTTGCAAACTAGCATGTTTATCAAAAGGTTAAATCCAGTTAGATAAGTTAATAGCTAATTATTTATGCTTCCATAATGCATCTGTATCCAACATACCTTTGATGTTCCCATAACAGAGAGCAGTTTCTCTGGCATTTGTAAATAATAAATATAAACAAAATATAAATTTTAAAACTCTTTTTACTGTACCATTGTTTAAGAACCCTCTACTTCCTGTCTAAGCCAATGCAGGACGAGACCGCCCCGATTGTAAAGCAAAACGTGATTGGTTGTAGCGATATTGTGCTGCGATTGTTCAGTGCAACGCGGCCGTTATCCGATTGGCTTGAGTAGTCGGTCGGTGGGTGGAGTCAACCTATTTGTGAAAGTCTAAAGTCGTGACGTTAGAATTGTTTCAGGATCCACAAATGCATGAGGTGATTCACAAATGCGCAGGAAGAGATCCACAAATGCACAGAAAGCAATTCACAAATGTACAGGTGGCGATTCACAAATAAATGCAGGCAGAGTTGTGCTTTCATGACATAAAAACATATTTGTGAATATGTTTTTCATTAGCAAATCTCATTTTATTTATTTGTGAATTCAATTATTTTTTGGAAACTCCTAACATATATTTGTGGATCTCATTCTATTCATTTGTGCATACGATTATTTTATGTGAATATCTTTACACTTATTTGTGGATCATAATCGATTTATTTGGAATTTTGCTACAATTCTACCCCCATATAAAAGTCTCATTCGACAACTGAGCCAAAGCGATTGAGAAAAACTGTAAATTTCCAAATAAACAGAGTGAATAAGGCAGCAGATGAGACAGAGAAAGGGTGTGTTCGAACAGCTTCTGTTCCAGTTGATCAGGAAGTGCCTGGGGTAAAATCAGCTGGAAGTCAAATGTAATACAGGAGAAACGTGATGTTTGTCACCCAACTAAACTAACTGACGCATTGTGTGCATGCATACACACCTGTAGAATATAAATGAACAAAGCAGTATTATAGTACCACTATGGTTTTTAGACTTGTCCCATGTTAAAGTAAGCATACAGTACAGTGATAGATATCAAAGTACCATTCTGATGCATCGCTGTATCATGGTAAAGTCTCTTTTGAAAGTCAAATTACATGTCAGACATATGTAATCCTAAAACTTACAGGATAAAGACCCATTAAGACGGGATATGAATCAGACATTTGTCTGCGGAACCACTCCCTCTGTGCACAGCACTTCGGTTGTTGTTTTAAGAGTTCAGGAAATTCCAAAGATAGTTGTCCATTTAAACCAGTCCCTTAAAATAAAACAACAAATACATAGAGAGAGAGACCAGACCACCCCTTTCTCCCTCAGCCGTTCACTGGCCAAATAACAGACTTCTGATATTAAACCCTGGGTCAGTTTGTCATACATATTGAGCCAAGTACCTTATATTCTATTCTAGATTACAAAGTAAATAAACATATTGTTGCTGCACAATATTATGAGTCAAATGTCTTGCAAAGTCAAACAACAAACTGTCATCAACCTTTGAAAACTGTAGGTTAAGTGACTCTCAAGTAGATAAACTAGTAGATTTAGTAAACACTTACGAGGAAGTGAATTGCCACATTCATCATCCTGTGCAGTGTGTGAGTAATCTGCAGTATTTACACTTTTACAGAACTCATGTGATGCTGGTCGTGTCCTCACAAGAACAAGCAGACCGGTTTCTTTCATGACCTAATATAATGTCACTAACTAACTACAAATTAACTGCTTTCATCACATCCATTTCTTTTACATTGCGTTCCTTAGCTAACAGAAATATTTTGTCATACGAATAAGGTTTTTGGACACTTAAGCCACTTAAACCAATTATACATCACTGCTTTAGATATAACACGTTTAAAAGGATTAGTTCACTTTCAAATAAATTTTCCTGATAATTTACTCACCCCCATGTCATTCAAGATGTCCATATCTTTCTTTCTTCAGTCAAAAGGAAATGAAGGATTCCAGGATTATTCTCTTTATAGTGGACTTCAATGGACTCCAAATGGTTGAAGGTCAAAATTACAATTTCAGTGCAGCTTCAAAGGTTTTAAACGACACCAGACGAGGAATAAGGGCCTTATCTAGCGAAACGATCACTACAGAAAAAAACGGAACGGGAGCCGCATTCGTTCAGTGAGTAGAATAGGGAAGGCGTCGGACATACATCGTAAGCTTTTTGAAGAATACGAAAGTGCGGAACCACTTGGAAGGCGATCATTTGTTTATATAAAGCATATACATTTACATTTTTTTTCCAAAAATTACAATCATTTCACTAGATAAGACCCTTATTCCTCGTCTGGGATCGTTTAAAGCCCTTTGAAGCTGCACTAAAACTGTCATTTTGACCTTGAATCGTTTGGGCTCCATTGAAGTCCGCTATAAGGAGAAAAATCCTGGAATGTTTTCATCAAAAACCTTAATTTATTTTCGACTGAAGAAAGAAGAACAAACATCTTGGATGACATGGGGAGTGAGTAAATTATCAGGAAAATTTATTTGAAAGTGAACTAATCCTTTAAGTATTTACATAAGTGTCATTTTTAACTATTTATGATGTGATGTTACAAATATGATGTGATTTCGCTACTTTTGAACCTTTTCCATGATTTTATATATAGCTGTTCTCTTTAGATGACATTATGATATATAATTTAGTGAAAATTAGCACTTTGGTCAGCCATGCTTGCTGTTTTTAAATGTGCTATATAAATAAATCAACCTTGAACCTTGAAAATGGGATTGGAAATTATTATATTCTTTAAACAGGGAAAACATATAAAAACACCTGTTATTTGGTGAACCTTATTCAATTAGGAAATAAAATAAATACATTTACTGTGATATAAAAGGAAAATATGTTGTTTTAGAAGTCATTTTTATTTTTAAGATTTATTTTTACAGTGAAGTTCTCGTAACATCACCTACTAGTTTTAAAAATATATTTTTAAAAGAATCATTGCGAATATAATTCATGATTCAGAGAATTTAAGTGACAAAATACTGTTTAGGGCCACTTAAGTGTAAATAATCATGTTTTATAATGTTATTTATTTGAAATGTTTTCTAAGAACTCTTCCGATCTGATAGCCGAAAGCGACAACTAATCAATGACTGATCGAAGTCTCGCGAATGGCTGGAGAGATACATGACAAGACAAAAAAATAAACGAAAGCAAAAAAACACTATCTGACACGCTTCACTTACTAATTGAATCGGGATTTATAAGTAAGTGTGCGATTATGTGTCTGGTCTGTTGTAAAGCAGCGAACTCGTTTTTACAAACGAAACCTCAGCGGACGTTACAGAACTATTAGCTAGCCACCGAAGCTAACCAACAAAACAAACGCCGTTTAGATTAAAAATTATACAAATTCTTACCTTTTTACAGTGTCGTGAGCATAGTTTATGAAATAAGTAATTACTGGTGTTCTCCCGTGAGGTAAACAGAAAAGAAGAACCATCAAAATTTGAAGAGGACCATCAGCTTTTTCTCAAAATGCGAATTTGATCTCCACCAACTGCTGACAGGAAATGTGACTTCACTAAAGTATCGCGAGAATTACGTGATGGAGTCAGTGGGCCTTATTTGATCAAATCGATCGGATTACAAGTTGTTAAACAATAAGAAAGAAAGAAAGAAAGAAAGAAAGAAAGAAAGAAAGAAAGAAAGAAAGAAAGAAAGAAAGAAAGAAAGAAAGAAAGATCAACACAAATCAAGTCTTAGGTTGTTGTGTATGTAATATGGTGTACAGTTAAACAGATCCAGTTGGTCCACATTTTAGTGCAATTGCTGGATGTCTAAAAAAAGTACAAATCTTTCTTGAAAATAAATAATAATAAAAAAAAAAACATTTAAAGAGTAAGTACTGCACTACACAGAAACAAAAACACTGACTAAAGGCATAGGCCTACTACAAGGTTAAGACATTGTCCTTTGTGTGTCCTACACAGGGTATGAACATTATGCTTTAATATCTAAATAACAAATATTTACAAATAAATAAATAAAAATACTATTTAAAGACATAAGTAAAGCAGTGCACTTTCTTTCTCCATGTAGAGCAGTATATTTTAATTGACACTTACTGTGTCCTCCTCCTGCACTGACGTTACTGAGAAAACACTTTTCATCTTTATTCAGAGTTCATTAGCTTTTCAAAAACATCAGTCGTCAGTTCGAGATCCAGGTCGCTCCTTCCCCCTTTCTTAAACGTCTGATAGATGGGCTGTTGTTTTTCCCTTTTTGCTCCTTTTGGGAGTCATTTAATGAGGGTATGAGGATATTGTTCAGCTTCAGCTGAAGCCAGTCCTGCCTCTCTAACATCTCCTTGTGCTCCCGAACGTTGTGCATGAGCTGAACTTCACTGATTGACCTCTTGCTGTTGCAGACGGAGATATGGAGTGGTCAGATTTTATAAACAACACCAACATCTGGGACCAATACGTTGCATCCTATTCTCTCTTACCTGAGTGGTGCTCCCTCCAGATAGATCAAACTGCAAAGACCCCACAGCGCAGAGACGAGCATGATTTTCTCCAAAGAACGTATGGGTAACATAGTGATACCTGTAGGGCAAGTTATTAGAGACTTTTAATTTCTTCTATAAGTGTCTGTGATAGTGAGACAATGGCCTCTGAACTTACCAAGTCTTGTTATCTTTTATTTGACTGCTTTGGTATTTGGTAGCTGCTGTACTGAGAGGGTCCATGTGTTGTTCGGTGTCGTATTTGTGCGTTGGGGCTACTCTTCCTCTTTTTATATGCACAAGCCCCCTCCCGTTGGTCATTGATGAGCTATCTGCATTATTGATGGTGATGTCATCCATGCTTTGATGGAGACTGGCATGCACATGACGACACATGACTACCAACACCCCCACTAACTCTGTTTTCAACACCTTGGTCGAGACCCCTGCGATCACAGTGCTGTAGTGCCATGTACGGCTATGACGGTCAGGCAGGGTGCCACCTTCGACGAAGTAAATACATGTTTCATTGTGTGATGTTGCACACACTCTTAAAATTATTTAGGAATTATTATGCTTAATTATTATACCTAAGACCTGTTTTTTTTCATGTACCTATTTTCGTTTATTAGATAATAATGCATGGAGAATAAATCAATCAATCTGAATAAATATTTTTATATTCTTATTGGAAACTGCAAACTTTTCTTGCACTTCAATTCACACACTGAATCTGACTTGGCACTGTTGAGAAACGACAAATGCAACTGAAAAAAAAAAAAAAAAAAAAAAAACTTATAACCACCAGATGATTTTTTGTTTATATAACCAAGATTTTTACCGTGCTACTCATTTATCATATGAAAATTATTCCCTTAATTATATCACAACACCATCATATGATCATATGATCTATTGTTTTATGTTCTGCCATTCTGGGATTCGGTCTTTCTAGGTCAGACTGAAGAAATAAGACAACAGATTTGTGCCAAACATCATGGTGCAAGCAAGGTCCACCTGAAGTTTAAGTGATCTATGGGAGGTGTATAACCTTGTCACACTCTCATGGGACACATTAGGTAACCATGAGAGAAGTTTTCTAAATGTGGAATAGGAATGGCTATGTCATGACACATGCAGTAAGTCCTAGAAAGGAACCATACTGAAAGAACCAAAACAAATGGCTGTTATATCAATGAAAACTCAAGGGATGTTTGCTGTTATGTAGCCAGCTCTTTTTTAACCAAATTGAATCACAATTTCAATAATTCCCCAGTAACCGTGTCAGCGCTACTCGGAATCTGAATTTTAATTCAGAATTAGTAACTTAATGATAATACTTTATAGTAAATAATAAATCTTATTTGTTTAGCATCAAAAAAGTGGTTCACGATACATAATGGTTATAGGTAAAAAAAAAACCTTAAATATATAAATAAAGGTACATATAACAGTAAATTCTATAATAAAACAATCCAACTTGCAGTGACAAAATCCTTACTACTTAAATATTGCTAGATGCAAAACCACACTTTTTAATGAGACGTAAAAAATAGAAATAGGTTTAGATATCACAGGCTGTTTAACAGTGTAATATAAGTTTTGCTGTAACCTTGAAACTCTGAGCATGCTACCTATTTTTTTCTGTATTTAGCTGAGGAAAGTTTCAAATGTCATGCATAGCAATAAAATTTTACATTGTGGTGCTGAATCACATAGTTGAGCAGAATTATACAAGAAACAATATTGGTCCCAGCACGGAGCCTTGAGGAACATCACAGGTGATTGATGAAGCGGTTCACAGCACAGGTATCTATTCGATTAATGCCATTGTCTTTCAAATTGTAAATATTTATTAAATATTCAATAATTATTAATGAGTGCTTAAAAGATTAGTCCACTTTTAAATGCACTTTTCCTGATAATTTTCTCACCCCCATGTCATCCAAGATGTCCATGTCTTTCTTTCTTCAGTCGAAAATAAATTAAAGTTTTTGATGAAAACATTCCAGGATTTTTCTCCTTATAGTGGACTTCAATGGGCACCAAACGGTTGAAGGTCAAAATTAGTTTCACTGCAGCTTCAAATTGTTCAGCACGATCCCAGATGAGAAATAAGGGTCTTATCTAGAGAAACCATCACTCATTTTCTGAAAAAAATTGAAAATTATGTAAGTTTTAACTAGAAATGCTTGAACTAGCTCTCTTCTTCTTCTTCTTTTTCTTCTCTATTTGAATTCCAGCAGTGTAGACACTGCTAAGCGTATTACTGCCCTCCACAGGTCAAAGTTTGAACTAATGGAATTCAAATAGAGGAGAAGAAGAGAGCTAGTTCAAGATGAGCATTTCTGGTTAAAACTTGTATAATTTTCCATTTTTCTCATCTGGGATCGTGTTGAACACTTTGAAGCTGCAGCGAAACTAATTTTGACCTTCAACTGTTTGGTGCCCATTGAAGTCCACTATAAGGAGAAAAATCCTGGAATGTTTTCATCAAAAACTTTAATTTCTTTTCAACTGAAGAAAGAAACATGGACATGGACATATTGGATGACATGGTGGTGAGTAAATTATCAAGTTTATTTAAAAGTGGACTAATCCTTTAATAATTAGAAAATTACAGATTTGGGTTAAGTCAAGACGTTACCCTCAAAACCACGTTTGTTGAAGCCTGCCGTTGCTCAAACAAGGTCTAGGATCACTTTTAAAGGTTGTGATGAGTGTCATGAAGTATTGTAGTTATTACAGTGTCAGATGAGTTGAGGACGTTGAGCACAATATATCACACACAGTGTCCCTTGGGGTTTTTTGTCATTGCACATACTAGCCTTGTTGCTCTGGAAAAAACAAACACAAATGTCAGTTTTACCTCACTGGGGGAAAATTTTAATTATGTAGCAACACATTTATTTGCATATCATAATCATTCCTTTCTAATATATTTAAATTGTCTATTTTCTTACTGCTTTATAAATATTAAAAAAAAAAAAAATGGTAATTTTGGACATTGTTAAATTAAGAAAATAAATGTTGTGACCAAATTCATCCCATGTAAATACATATGCTCTAATTAAAGTGGCAACAAGCACAGACAACTTACCTCATGTCATACATTAGTAACTTATGTGTTTGTGCACCTGAGAGAGGACTGGTATGTAGTACAGACTTAACTCAGCGCTGCACATGTTGAGTCAACCCAAGCAAGCTGTTCTCATTACCTCATGTGGTTGCAATGTTTGTCATCTTACTAATGGCATGTAGCAGCAGTAGTATGCGGGGGAACCGCTTAGGATTAAGGTAAAGGATTGCTTACAAACCATTAACAGGGGTCACCCCCATGTAACAATGTCAGACATGCCGCATGAAAATCACGCAGGTCCTCTTTAAAATGGGCTTTAGACATACAGACGTTTAACCTTTGGCTGAAGCCAGTGCTTTGTTGGGCCTGACAATAATTGGTGAGTTATTTTTAGATGGGCATGTGTGAGAAATTGAAATTATGAATATGCAACCCCACATGCATTTCAGCTATTCTTTTTAAGACATAAATAATGAATGGCTGGAGATTAAACATATTACTCTGTAAACGTCTTACAGCTGAAAGTGATTTTATGACCTCGTGCTGCTCTATAGTTCACTAGCAAAATCCTGGGCCCCTACATTTGGGTTTGGTTGGGATATTTTAGATTTCAAGAACTTCCCGCGATCATATTGCCGTTCTCTTGATCCTTTTTTTATTTGAGAGCTGTTTGCTTCGCATTTGTCCCACCACAAGAACAGATGTACAGTATGTGGAAATGTAGTGTACAGTATGTGTCACACTTAAGTCAAAGTAAATTAATGTGCAGCTCACTGATGATATTTTGACCTTTTGTGAAAACGTGCCATGTTGATGCACTACAGGATATGTTGTTACAATGGAAACCTGTGATTTATGGACACATAACACTTTTTTAATATTAAATATTAAAAAAATCCAGCAAATCTATATTTGGAATGTTTAACAAACAAACAAACAAACAAACAAACAAAAAACAATAAAAAAATATGAAACACAAAACAATTCATGAAGCTGAAAAAACTGGAAATGGTTACAGACAAAATACAATGGTCAAAAGAAATTGTAATTATGGAAACACTTTATTTTACAGTGTCCTTGTTACACATGTTACATGTAGTTACTATAGTAATTGCTATAAATTGTGCATGATTACATGTAACTAACCCTAAACCACACCCTAACCCTAACCATAACCCTATATGTACATGTAGTTAATTCATATTATTCTTAGTACATAAATATATAGTTACACAGTAACACAGACACCTAAAAATAAACTGTAACTGTAATTATTATTAATTGTATAAAATTACATGTGACAGAATGTGCCCTAACCTGAGACATATTGAAAAATATCCTGGTCCTGACAATACAGTACAGGCTTTCCATTATAATGTTTTATTGTGGTCAGTGTTGGGGAAAGTTACTTTTGAAAGTAATGCCTTACAATGTTGCGCTACACCCTAAAAAAGTAACTAATTGCATTACTTAGTTACTTTTTATGGAAAGTAATGCGTTACGTTACTTCTGCATTGCTTTTTCTCACCTGGGCTGGGCTTGTTTTTTATTTAAGAAATGTGATGTTTATCTAAAAAGCTATTTTGCTTATTAGTATTTTTGAATTGTTGAATTGGATCATATAAGGTGCAGCAGCAAAGACATTGGTTAAGAAAAGTGAGATTACATGCATAAAGTATATTTGTATTATTTAACATATGAAATAATTGTAGTTTAAGGTAATATTCTGACTTTGCATTTCACAGTTTTATTAAAGGTGTTCTATAATGCCCATTTCTCAAGATGATATATATGTCTCTGGTGTCCCCAGAATGTGTCTGTGAAGTTTCAGCTCAAAATTCCCCACAGATCATTTATTATAGCTTGTCAAATTTGCCCCTATTTGGGTGTGAGCAAAAACATGCCGTTTTTGTGTGTGTCCCTTTAAATGCAAATGAGCTGCTGTTCCCGCCCCCTTTCCAGAAGAGGGCGGAGCTTTAACAGCTCAACAACAACAAAGCTGGAGAATCTCACGCAGCCAAAATGAGGATTGTCAGTAACGGTGTTCAGCCTTACATTGTTCAAACCGGAGTCGACACTGATGGAGAGACTCAGGAAGAAGTTACAACTTTTAGACGTTTCTGATTGGTTAGTGGATAAATTTATGTAGTTGCTGTGGAGTTGATTCAGCTCATCCACTAGCATGTGCCGTCATGTTCATCTTTTGTGCAAATCCAGCGTTGAATTGACCCTCGTTTGTGAAGCAGTGCCATTTAAAATGACGGCATGATAACAACACTACAACAACTTTTCCTCTTCTAGTCCTTAAACAGAGATTTCTGTAAAAGAAAATATCTCCTTTTGCACTGAACTTTGAGCGCTGTAACTTTTGCAGATGTTGTTTATGCTCAAACAGCAACATTACACACTAACTAAAGTTAAAAAAGTGAAATCATAATCAACCGGCCCTTTAATTTTGAGGGATACTTAATATTTTTGTGTAAGTGAGATGAGTAAATGCCTGTTCACATTTAGTCTATACCATCATGTTTACACAGCGCACACAACACCTCTGCATCTTACTTGTTATTTTTATCGATATGGGGACAGAATAGGCATCTGTCAATAAATGGGAAAACAAACTTTTCTCTGTTTCTTCCTCATTTAACACTCTGACTTTACGTTTAGTATTTAAATTGCTATAATGGAGCAGTTGTTTATATTTTCCCTTCTTTTTCTCAAGGTCAGGCATAGCTTGAATTTTATTTCTAAGCCTCTGTATTATTGCATCTATTCTGCAGATAAAAGTTAAAGTCTTTTCACTTTTACCTATGCATTTATTCCATATGTTCTATAATGCCTTGCTAAAAATAAATGGCTTATAAAATGTCCACAAGATGTCAGTATATGATAATATGTAAAAATGCTCATGTCTCAAATGATAAGCACTTCCTGATTAATTAAAGTCTTAGTCAACAAATTAACAATTAGTCATGTTTATGCAAATGAATATTGCTGACGTAAACAATGAAATAATAGTCTTTTGTAGTCTTCCCTTGTGAAAAGTGTAGTTGTAGTGTACTTCAAATCTTCAAAGTATATATATTTTAAATAATAATATAATATTAATGAAATTAAAGGACCCTTATTTAAAGAGAGTACACCTTTAAAAAGTTCACTTTATAATAATGTCAAGTAAATTTTAAATTATGCTTTAAAAATACTTATTTTTGATGTTTTGGCTAACATACTAAATGTAAAGTACTTAATTATTTTAGCTGTAGTGTGTTACTCAGTGTTACATTTAAAGTTAATATATTTTAAATTTACTAAATTACAACTTCATAATTGTGATTTGCGAATATTTAATACAAATATATTTAAGTACTGTACTTGAAAGACAAATTTCAATGGAAATGACGTTAAAGTATACTTCAGTTTACCATGCTTGTCAGTGCATTCGGCCGTACACTTTAACCATATTTCAAAGATAATAGAATTAATTATAATAAAAAAAATAAAAAAAAATCTATAATACAGTTTCATTTAATTGAAACTGACATGCAGTCAATTGTCCAAAACATTTCATTCAGTTCAAAGTATATTCTTTTCAAATATATTTTAATACCATGAAAAAGTGGGTACATTTCAGTTTTTCATTTTCTTTCTTTTTAGTATTACTTGAACGTACATCTGAGCTGAATAAAGTTCAAGAAAGACAGACGAAAGGACAAGTCAAATATTCAAGTCCATGGTCTTTCATCCTACAACAGGATCCTGTCAGACTCTGTATCACAAAGTCTTCCAGTCACATTCTTCTGGCGACTGAGCATGACCTGTTCTGCTCCACGGAGCTGGGCTGTGTCCATGCATGGGGTTTTAAACAGATCCTTGAGGCAGTAGAGAACCACCCGACACCCTGTCCTCTAATCCTCAGGCAGAAATGGAAAACATCTGCCCCCTATCAAAGGCTGCAACATAATGCTTGGATTTCACATAATGAGCAACTGCAGCATGGCTTTTACTTGTGATTCCTGGCCACTGTAATTGGATTATACTCAATGCTGCCATTCAGATCCAGACGGAGCAGCTATAATGAAGTGAGAGCAAAACTCACATGCATGTATATTAGACATGGGTCATAGTTGAGCTCCCCTTTATTCATTATAGTTGCTCTCAGTGTTTTTATTTCTATTAATGTTCATGAAATAATTTTTCATGTAGACTGCTTGTGTGTGTGTGTGTGTGTGTGTGTTATTTGCATACCCTGCTAACAGAAAGCCAGCTTATTAAGAATCCAGTGATTTGATGAGATCTGTGATTAATTACAGTGATAATAACAAGCCCTCTGACAGTACTGCATTTTTTCACTTATGTATCAGTAAAATCATCCAAGAACAAATCCTCTTTAGCATTTCATTTTTTTTGGTCATGGGTTGTAATCACTTGAAGAGATTATGTTTTAAAGTAACTAAAAAAAATCAATGGAAAACAAAAGAAAGTGTGTGTAATGAGCCAACATTGTGGCTGCATTGACAGCAACAAGCCATTATTTCATTCGCTTTCACTGTTGAGAGGTTTTAACTGTGGGGAAAAACTCATTCTTTCCATTCTTTTAAAGCTTGTTATGTCATTCATGCTAGATCGCACTGATCTCTTTTACGTCCCCCTCGCTTAACAGCTTTATATTAACCCATAGGAAAGGAAAAACACAAAGGAGATCTCTAAAATATCTCAATTGCTTCTCTTTTGAGGTTAAATGGTAATCTTTTGCTTTTCACATTTTTCTTATTAAAAAGAAAAAATCAAAATGAGCTCAATCACTTCCAGGGAAATGAAATGAAATTAAAATAATTTTCTGTGACCCGAACTGTTGGTTGAAAGAATATGAGACAGTGGAGAAAAAAAAAAGTTGTGAAACGCACCTATAAATTTATCTCCATGAGGGGTGCATAGCCACAGGTAGAGTGTTTGAATCAGGGCATGAAGCTAATTTATTGTTGTTAGACAGTAATTCTGGAGAGAGATTAAGAAATAAAACTGCTAGATCAAACATTATGTCTGTTAGCCTGCAGGAAACCTTTAAAGAGAGGAATCACTCTCATTTATATGAGCTCAGGCTGATGGGGAAATCATTACATGGCAACCTGCAGTGAGCAATTAATGCCGTGCCATGATGCCATGTGCGAAAATTAAATGGATTTTAGGGGAAAATGTGGAGACTAAAGTTATCATATAATCAGGAAATTTCATGTAGGAGACAGATGGGACAATTTTAACACATTTTTGTTGAATTGATTCTGAAAAAGTTAATGTATTATGCAGAATCCCCTGCTTGTTTTATCGCTGTTTAACCACAGCTGTCGTCGTTTTTTTTGTCAGGCAAAATGCTAAAATTTCAAATTGGAGCCTATACTCTGTCGAATCTGGCACACAACAACACAAGATGACTTTTTAAGCTTCTTATATCCAACTCTAAATATTACAAGAATAAAGCTCTTCCGGAAGCTCAATCGTGCTGCGTAACCAAGGAGGTTCATTCTCGTGTGTTATGCAGCGCGATTGAGCTTCCGAAAGAGGTTTGTTCTTGTGCGTTATTCAAGTTAGGTTGAGGCTCTGCTTATGTTCGCTGATCGATATTTATATATGAGTAAAAGCCTAAATTAAATCTGTTCATCATTTAAAGTCTCTTCAGAAAATTTGGACTAAACCACTCAATTCATATAGATTAGTTTTCCAATCTTTTTATGAACTTTTTGAAGTGTCAAAGTGGAAGTTGCAAAGGCAGTCAATGGAAGGAAATCTGACAGCATTTTGTCATCAAAAATATCTTAATTTGTGTTCCGAAGATGAATGAAAGTCTTATGGGTGTGGAACGGCATGAGGGTGAGTAATTAATGACAGAATTTTCATTTTGGGGTGAACTAACAGGACAACAGACAAACAGGGTCAAAACCAAAACCAAAGAACAGGAAACCAAATGAGTGCTCAGAAACGCAGTGCTAACACAAGACTTCGCAATGAATGACCGAATGAACCAGGCTTATATAGGCAGAGACTAACAAGCTAATGAGCAACAGCTGAATGTAATCAGGCATGATGATTCCGGGCAATGGATTATGTGAAATTTAGTCCTTGATTGAGTGGCTATAGTCTGGGGTAGAGTGCCCTCTGGTGGCTATCAAGGGTACTCCAGCTGGTGATCGTGACAGTAGAGTAAGCAATTAGTTTTATAAACACTTTTTGTTATACTGGTTGAATCTCCCTTCACATTCTGACAGAAATCAATAATAGAAGTTGTCTGAATATTAAAACATGTACATATCTTCTGTGGAAGTCTCCAAAAAATATACACCAGACATTCATTATGCAGTCTGGGTTTGATTGATAGATTTAATTAGATTAAATTGAGAAAGCACAGTCACCATATGTTAAAGTTTTATTGCTGTCACATCCAAAATTAAAGCAGACAAAGGATAGTAATGAAGTATTCACAGAGAAATACTCTGCTTTCGTCCTTAGGTGAACTCAAACTCCTTGTGTGGAAAATTCAAATGGCTTCTGCTTCAGCTTGTGCAAATCAACAACAGATTTCATGCAATACATGACCAGTAATTTCCTCTCTGGGGGTGTCAGTATTTGAAAGCATCTCAAAGCTTCCTGACTGTCCTGTTTCACTGCCTAATCATCACCATGGCACCAGCACGGCATGTTCTGTCATTCGCTGATTTAATCAAATTCAGTGTGATTTCTGGCAGAAACCAGCAAATGCTCACCGAAGGGTCTGTAGATACAAATTAATCATTAATATAACCAAAGTCAGTGTTCAGATCCTGTTTGTCCCTTATTTTAATTCTCTACAAACAGCAATAGGAATATTTATAGGTAAATTTGGTTAAAAAAAGAAGATAAATATAAGCTGGCCTATTTCGACAGCCCAGACTGTGAGTATAAGTGTCACTGAGTGGGTGTTAACAAGGGAGTGTGAGGTTCCTCCTCCTCCTCATGGCACATGTGAAGTTTACACGCTGCAGTCTGATGTGACAGGCCTCCTTAATCAGCACCACAGTATGTGTTGTACTACACCATATCAGTGTAAATACCAGAAGATAACACCATTAAAAGACAGATAATGCAGAAAAAACCTTGTAGTGCTAATGCAAATTAAGCTTGCATATTATATGGAGCATCTTATAGCAGAAGAAATAATTTTTTTTAGGTTTAAATGTGTCAAAGGTTGATCCATGACCTACATTGTTCCCTAAAGCAGAAGACTGTTTTATAAAACAGTTATAAAGTCAGAATTGTGAGATATAAAGTCAGAATTGCGAGTTATAAAGTCAGAATTGCGAGATATAAAGTCAGGATTGCGAGATATGAAGTCGGAATTGCGAGATATAAAGTCGGAATTGCGAGATATAAAGTCGGAATTGCGAGATATAAAGTCGGAATTTCGAGATATAAAGTCAGGATTGTGAGATATAAAGTCAGAATTGCGAGATATTATGTCGGAATTGCGAGATATGAAGTCAGAATTGCGAGATATAAAGTCAGAATTGCGAGATATAAAGTCGGAATTGCGCGATATAAAGTCAGAATTGCGAGTTATAAAGGCAGAATTGCGAGATATAAAGTCAGAATTGCGAGTTATAAAGTCGGAATTGCGAGATATAAAGTCGGAATTGCGAGATATAAAGTCGAAATTGTGAGATATAAAGTCGGAATTGCGAGTTATAAAGTCAGAATTGCGAGATATAAAGTCGGAATTGCGAGATATAAAGTCAGAATTGCGAGATATAAAGTCGGAATTGCGAGATATAAAGTCAGAATTGCGAGTTATAAAGTCAGAATTGCGAGATATAAAGTCGGAATTGCGAGATATAAAGTCGGAATTGCGAGATATAAAGTCAGAATTGCGAGTTATAAAGTCGGAATTGCGAGTTATAAAGTCAGAATTGCAAGATATAAAGTCAGAATTGCGAGATATAAAGTCAGAATTGCGAGTTATAAAGTCAGAATTTCGAGATATAAAGTCGGAATTGCGAGTTATAAAGTCAGAATTGCGAGTTATAAAGTCAGAATTGAGTTATATAAAGTCGGAATTGCGAGATATAAAGTCAGAATTGCGAGATATAAAGTCAGAATTGCGAGATATAAAGTCGTAATTGCGAGATATAAAGTCAGAATTGCGAGATATAAAGTCGGAATTGCGAGATATAAAGTCGGAATTGCGAGATATACACCCGAGCCCTCGGTCAAGATGGTCACCGCCATGCCTAAGCCCTCCGTCATAATGCTCACCACACCTGTGCCCTTAGGCCTTTTAGTGGACTATGAGGGGATGTCCTGGAACCCAGAGAGGATTCCAGCCCCTTGGTCCACTCCAAAGTCTTCTCCAGCCCCTGAATCCAGTCCATTGTCTTCTCCAGCCCCTGAGTTCACTCCAGTGTCTTCATCAACCCCTGAATTCACTCCAGTGTTTGCTTCAGTCCCTGAGTCCGCTC
This sequence comes from Chanodichthys erythropterus, assembly GCF_024489055.1. Lineage (NCBI taxonomy): Eukaryota > Metazoa > Chordata > Actinopteri > Cypriniformes > Xenocyprididae > Chanodichthys > Chanodichthys erythropterus. Next base: position 56,564,660 of record NC_090231.1, read on the forward strand.
CAATGTCTTCTCCTGAGTCTGCTCCAATGTCTTCTCCTGAGTCCGCTCCAGTGTCTTCTCCTGAGTCCATTCCAGTGTCTTCTCCAGCTCCTGAATCCGCTCCAGTGTCTTCTCCTGAGTCCACTCCAGTGTCTTCTCCTGAGTCTGCTCCAGTGTCTTCTCCTGAGTCCGCTCCAATGTCTTCTCCTGAGTCCGCTCCAGTGTCTTCTCCTGAGTACATTCCAGTGTCTTCTCCAGCCCCTGAATCTGCTCCAGTGTCTTCTCCTGAGTCCATTCCAGCATATATCCGTGGCTGTAGTGGCCGAGGCCACAGAACTGTCACAGTCTGTCTGTCCAGGAACACCATTTCCCATCATCTTCCCTGGCTCTCACCTGCACACACTTCACCATCAATGCTCCTGATTCATACGAAGGACCTCTCCCATAATTGTCTCCAGCGTTCCCAAGTACCCTCCTTTTCATCTCCAGCGCTTTCCCTGTATTCTCCGTGCTCCAACGTCTGTGTCTACTTACCTCCTGCTCACCATCATCGTTCATCCATCCATCCATCCATCCATCCATCCATCCATCCATCCATCCATCCATCCATCCATCCATCCATCCATCCATCCATCCACAAAATCATCACCTGTAACATAAAGGACAGTATCGGTATCAAGTTACCACTCTTCCAAGTTCATATCTCCAGTTCCCTTACCTGCACTGCTGTTATCACCTGCTGTTTGTCAATAAACTCTACGAGTACCTCTGTGTTATTTTAACAGGGGTGTGCAGATTTTTTATATCCACTGTATCACTTTGGGGGGAAAGTCAACTGAACAATTCTATTGATTATTGATAGATTAAATTGCAGTTAAACTCATGATGTCTTTAAATACAAAATAGGTGTTACAAAATACATATATAATTATAATACAAAATAAGTTCACACAAAGACAGAATTTTTGACAAAACACAAGACATGGGTGTCAGGATCCTGTGATCATTTATAACTGACGAAGAAGACCAAACCAGTCATTTGAAATGTGACCTTGATTGTCATAGAATGGCTTGAAAGTATTCCTTCAGTGAGCTGAACACAACTGATACTGTTTTATCTAAAATGGTGTAGCTTCATCTTCCTTCCAAAAGATGTCACTTTAGCTCTTCAAAGCTCCATTTTTCAGTCCAAGGGTTATTTAACTGCTGCTTGTAATGAATCATATTTCACCTTCCAACCAGTTGTACTACCAATGCTTAAAATAGATTATTCTTAACAGCTGCTTTAGCTTCTTTAGTTTATGCAGATGTTCTCCTCTACACATAGAAATGAAAAAAAAAAAAAAAAATACAAGTGAGGTCTCTTTAACATGCTAACTAATGTAGACTTTTACTAATTTTTCCTGCCTCTTGTAATCTCACACGTGTCCTTTTTCTCTAGGGATCTCAATCAAATTTCTGCAATCAAAAGTCAGAGATCTCAAATACATACTCAAACAAATTCTAGACCAAATGATTTATCTGCTATCCACACCTATTTTATACCTTATTGCATGTCAATTGTCTTTTTATATTCTTAGGAATTTTAGGAGATAAATTTGAGACCAAGTCAACACTAAACCCTGTAAAGCCTGACATCTACAGTTTACTGAGCAAAATCTCTAAAATAGCTAAATATCTTCAAAAAATACATCAGATACATCATTATTTTGAAGAATATGGTGGAAAAACACTATTTTTGTTCAGAGGCCCAAACTGAGCAAAAAAAAAAAAATGCAATTTGGTGCAGCAGCTGATATTTATACGGAGTAATCTTTTTTATGCAATATACTGTAATATAATAATGATTGAGAGATGAACAAATAAACGTTCCTCAAAAGCCTGATGGATCATATTTGAAAAAGTATAAACTAACAATAAGACGACAGATTGTGTGCAACAGGTTTTTCAGCTAACTTTTGACCATGCCGATAATTAAGAGGCCTTTCATATGTGATACAATATAGGCTGAGGGTTAAAAGAAAAATCTAAGACCTACAAAGCAACGGTTTAACTTGCCATAATATAGTACAAAAATATATTTAATTAATTAAAGCTTTATATAGCTGAGGTACCATGTAGAAAACTAATTAGCCTTACTATAAAAATCTTATGAATAATTGTGAAATCTTATATTCTGTATCACAGCACCATAATAAAATAGCACTTTTCCACATATCAAATACAAAGTTTGTGAATGTTATTTATTTTCATCATCTGTATAATGACACACAGAACATCCTGAGCAACAGTTTACTAAAGCCTGTCAAATCGAGTTTCCTGAGAAATGTAGAATGTACAAGAGTAATGCAAGAGGAAAAAAACAGAGGCAAGCGAGCGCTCCGTACAGAAATAAACAAATCTCTTGTGAGTATGTACCTGCAGGATGTTTTTGTGCGCTGAGCCATGCCGAATCCAGCGAGCCCAGAGAGAGTAAGGAGGGACTAACACGTTTCAAACCAGGATTGTGCCTTTCTGACGTTTGACTGATGGACAGTCAGACTGACAGCATACCCTGGGAGCAATAGACCATCTATCTGCGCATGGGATGTCATGCACCTGAAGAGAATTCATGCTGGATTTGATCAAATTAGGATGTAGGGTATTAAAACTGCAGCCTAACATTGCTAACAGATGATTCAGGTAACATTCTCACACTTGTACATTCATGCATATGCATGCGTAAGCACATAAATGTTCTCACACAAAACAAACACGCATACCAGCAGATGTTCAGGAGTTGTGATTTGAATTCTGTGCTCAGACAAATCTATTAGCAAAGCATACTAAAAAGGGATAGAAAGAGATCTGCAGAATGCAAATATAATTGAGAAAACCTGCAGCCTGAATAAAATAAATTAGAGTTGGTACAAAGGTTAGCTGACTTGAATAATTCATTCCTATTAGCTTGCTGAACCAAAACAAACCTGTCCCTGATCTCTAGTGATAAAGCAAATTCATTCTGACTGAAATGTCCTCAGCTTATATGCTCTATTCATACTGTTTCCTTTCACTAAACGCTTCACATTTGACTAGAAATACAACCTCCGCCCTCACTTCACTTAATTGCTCATGCTGATTCAAATATTCACAGGTGCAGGATTAGTTTTGTTTAAAATAACCCTTGAAGGATTAGTTCACTTTCAAATGAAAATTAGCCCAAGCTTTACTCACCCTCAAGCCATCCTAGGTGTATATGACTTTCTTCATTCCGATGAACACAATCGGAGTTATATTAAAGGGTTAGTTCACCCAAAAGTTCACCTAAACATAATGTCATTAATTACTCACACACACCCAGAAGACCTTCGTTCATCTTTGGAACGCAAATGAAGATATTTTTGATGAAATCCGATGGCTCAGTGAGGCCTCCATAGCCAGCAATGACATTTCCTCTCTCAAGATCCATTAATGTACTAAAAACATATTTAAATCAGTTCATGTGAGTACATTGGTTCAATATTAATATTAGAAAGTGAAAAACAAAATAACAACTTATATAGTGATGGCCAATTTCAAAACACTGCTTCATGAAGCTTCGGAGCGTTATGAAACATCTGTGTCGAATCATGATTCGGAACGCGAAGATGAACAAAGGTCTTACGGATGTGGAACGGCATGAAGGTGAGTAATAAATTACATTATTTTCATTTTTGGGTGAACTAACCCTTTAATAAATATCCTGACACATCCAAGCTTTATAATGGAAGTGAACGATACCAACAAGTATGAGCTAAAGTAAGTGTTTCCATCCATCATAAACGTACTCCACACAGCTCCATGGGGTTAATAAAGGCCTTCTGAAGAAAACTTTGAATGACCTTAATGTTTATTATTGTGATGTCTTACTGTAAAAAATGTTCGTAATTTTAATAGTAAAACTAGTTAACAGTACCTTTACTGTATATGGTGAAAAACTGTAATATATCTCATGGGACATTTTGTGTAATTTTACAGTAAAATACTGTTAAATGTACAGATTTTAAAAGAATACTTAAGTACACTGTAAAAAAAAACTTACAGAAGCATTTACCGTACTTTACCGTAAAAATGCATTAGCAATATTTATGTTTTACAGCATTGAACTTAAATGTATGATCAAAAAACCTGGCAGCTGTAGTTGCCAGTACTTTACCATAAAAAATACGGTAGAAATGTTTTAGGTTTAACAAAAAAAAAACTGGCAGCTGTGGTTGCAAGTGCTTTACTGTAAAAAATATTTTATACAAATATACAAAATATTTTTTTTTTGTAGTAAATTTAAGTCCTATGAAACAAAAAGTTGCTACCATATTTTTACGGTAAAATACAGGCAATCAAATCTGCCGTTTTTTTTTACCATAAATCTCACAGTTTTTTTTTTGTTTGTTTTTTTAAGTGTATGCATCATATCTTCAGCTTTGTAAAAAAAACTGAAAAATGAAAAAATGACACATAGGGCTGTCAAAGAGAAAACTCAAAGACCACATTCTTTATTTCTGTTTGGTATTAAAAAAGTGGCTTATAGAGCCTTTAATAGGTCTGTTTTTCTTTTCTGAAGTGACAAAAAGATTTCTAGGTGCCAGACATCACATCTGGATGGATGGATGAGCAGGTGATGAATAAACAAATATACCAAGCAAAATACAAAAAAGATATGTGGGGATGAGGACAGAATCCATCAAGCTTTAGAGCTCTGAATCTGTGTGAGGTTGTGACCCGCGCACCAACTCGCTATGTTTAACATTCAGTCAGCAGAAAAGTGGTATGGCTGAACAGCATTTAGTGGGCCAAATAAATTAGTTGGGGGATCTGGGACCAAGTAATTGCTGGGCAGCGTGGCTTATTGCATATATATATTCATATACACACTCAGTGATTGGCTCTCTTGTGCACATCCTTCATATTGATTGAATTTTTGAGCTCCATCAGTACGTAAATTCTTGGTGAATGAAAATACTTTTTTATGTGCTGTGCTCTTGAAATAGTGTAATTATGCAAGCTTATGTCAACAGCAATATTTCAACGGCATTTTATTACTTACATCTGTCTTATTCACTAATGTATTTGTGCAAGCATCAGTACGAATTTTCTTACAGTTTGGTGGATTTTGGACTGAGCAGATTTGTTGAAGAAATAAAAACGGTAGCACTTTATTTCAATGGTCCAGACTTTCTATAAGTAACTTTACAACTAAATGTCAACTAGAAGTCATTAGAGTATTAGTAGACTGTCTGCTAACACTTTATTTTGATGCTTATTTGTGGAGGAAGAGTGACCTCTGACCCTACGCATGACCTAATGACGAACACGGAAGTGCAGAGGATCGAGCATTTATAAAGTTTTAAATATGGATATTTTTCTTAGAAAAAAACCCATCACTTCACTTCAGAAGGCCTTAATTAACCCCCTGGAGCCGTATAGATTACTTTTATGATGGATGGATGTGCTTTTTTGGGCTTCAAAATCTCAACCCCCATTCACTACCATTATAAAGCTTGGAAGAGCCAAACAGAGATATATTTTTTAAAATATGTCTCTGTTTGAAAGAAGATAGTCATTTACACCTAGGATGGCTTGAGGGTGAGTAAATCATGGGGTACTTTTCATTTGTGGGTGAACTATCCCTTTAAGAATGAAATTTTGATTGTCCAAACGTCCCTTTTCTGTGCACACAAGTACACAACTCGAAGCCCATTATTAGTGAATGAAACTCATTAACTAAATTTCATTGAGGGTGACTGATTTGCCAAACATAATATGCAAAAGTAACATTTTGTCCCTGTGAAGCTGAAGCATAAAGGTCACATTCAGTCCAGTCACCCAGAGGTCTGTGATTAATTATGAGCAGTCTGTGCATTGAGTGGAGGAACATGGGGAGGCTTATTCTGCCATGCCAACACACCAGCCTTACGCAGCCAAAGTAAATAAAGCATAACTCTCATCTGACATCCCATCAGACTTCTAAATGGCATTATAATCAATAGTAGCTGTGCACTGCGGTCATTCAAGTGGTCTTCAATGGCTCCACCTGACATCACATCCCACAAGGGAATCCAGAACAGAGGGCGTCCCAGCGAGTGATTTTCCTCATCTTTATTCATGGCAGTTCTTATGATAAAACTGATTTGTGTACCAACCTCACAGTTAAATGAATAATATTGACTTTAGAAGAGCTGGACCACAGTGCAAACATTTACCAAACCAAATATCAAAGCGCATTATCTATGAGTAGTGAGGGATTTTAGTTCCTCATCTATTTCTAATGGTAAATAACTGTCTAGTACAGGGTTGCTGTGAATTTCTATTTTATGATATTAAACAGTCTGTATTACATTATTTTATTCAATAGTTAAAGTCCCCCTGTGATAAAAAATCTAGTTTTTATTCTTGTTTATATGTCTATGTGGTGTTTTTAATATGCATTCAGACAAACTCATGTGTAAAATCATCAAGTCAACACCACTTCTGAGTATTTTCTCCTGCAAACTGCAGTGAACCAAAGACAGTCTCAAAAACGTGGTTTGAAAACGCTGGTGTTTGTGACATCACAAACTACCTTGTAACCAATCAGGGGAAGCAGGGGATTCTCAAGAGAAGCCATACCTATGGAGACACGCAAGAAAAAAAAGTAAATCGTGAGCATGATTTACAATTTCTTTCCTTCGATTTGCTAAATTATGCACAGGATTTACTATTTCTTTCCCTTGATTTAAAAATCATGCACACAATTTATAAATGAGGGAATTAATTAGTAAATCGTATGCACGATTTAGCCTACTATTTTTTTTTCCTCCATACATACCGGTATATTTTTCTGTTGATATGAAAAATCTTGTACATTTAGCAATGTGGTGAGTGAATTTACCCTTCGCAAAGACCCGCCCCCTTAGTTAGTGTTGCTTTGTCCGACAAGCCATGGCGTTACGTCACACAGAGTGAAAAATACATCACTGACGCTGACAACAAGTCAATAGACAAGACAGAGCAGGTTACTTATGATATTAAACAAAGTCCCAGCTTTAAATAAAAGTGTGTAATTTTTTAAAAAATTCGAACAATAAAAACCGTTTTGTGGCTCTTTAATGTGTCGTGACAGATTGCTGTAGCGCCTCAGCTGAAGAGGCTCGTGAACCGATCATCTCTTCCTACTAGTTCATTTATAGCATCAAATAAACATGAATTAACATCAGAAGGAATGTTGTTTCAAATGCGGAAAGACGTCAATACACACCATTTTTCAAGTCCAACTCCACCAACTATAATCTTTTAACTCCTGACTGTTTTGTCAGACAAAATAGCGGATTCGGCATTATGATTGGTTAGATCTCTTGTCAATCAAACTCCCGGCGAAGGGTCAATTATGTATATGGAAATTTAATAATCAAATGTCCTTTTACATTATATTCTTTGTAAAAAATATTTTACAAATATTTATTTTCTTAAAGTTAGCTTAAACAACATAAAACCAACCAAATGAAGTTTAAATTTCAGTGTTTAATTATTTGCATTTCTGAAACAATATGTTGAACACCAAAGTTGTAACCTTCCCATAAACAGACTGAACAGAGAGTTGAGTAAAATTAAATAAAAACTAAATAAAAATGAATAAATGTCACTGAAACTAATAAACATTTTAGTCAAAAGGTTCTTGACATGGTAGTTTTTCTGCAATGTCGACCATGTTAGGCCATTAGAGACTACAGGTGGAAAGTTATAAATGATTAAACATCCTCTGCATCATAAATGTGCTGATTTTTAGAAGTCAGACTGACATGGCGAACGGGAACACAGTTTGTGTAACATTAGAAACACATTATTAGCTGTTTAATAATGTAGTTGAGCAAAAGGCTAATCATATTAGCCTAATTGTCGTTCTGTGTCTGACGTTGTAAAGAGTGACACCTTTCTGCAGCGTTTACTACAGTAACTTGAGTAAAAGCTGACTGAGTGGGTCTCTGAGCTGTTGTGAGTGGAGGCGGGGCTAATTTGCATATTCTTGGATCCACATGTGCTAAATGAAGCAAGAGTGTAGAGTTACATTTAAACAATTTTAAATACATTTTTTTCATAGGGGAAAAAAAAAATTAAATATGTGAATTTGGTGATCAAAGTTTTAAGGGATAAAATTATTGACTGTAGGGGGACTGTAAAGTCTTCAAGCGTTTCTCAATCAAGTAAACATGTAATAAAGATTGAAGAAATACATTCATATTATTGGCCTAACAGACAGCAGCAGGTCTGTATTTACACTCCAAGGTCTAATGCATAAATTCAGTATTCTGACACAAATCCAGTTTTTGTCCATTCACTTACACATAACCGACTGTGTTTACATCAATACACTGGCAAGACCGAGGTAGACCATGAAGAGCATTTGACCACATTTGGCACATCTTTTCATTGAGAACATGCACAAATATGAATACTTATAAATCATATTAGCAATGTGTTACAAAATGATCATTCATGCAGGCAAAATGTTAATTTATGTTAGCAAAGTGCACTAGCAATGTGGTAAAACATGCTAACAACATGGTAAATCATGCTAGTAATATGCTGAAAATGTTAGCAACATGCTAATTAATGCTAACAACATGGAAAACATGTTAGCAAAACAATTCATGTTAGCAAATATGCTAAAACCTGATAAGCCATGCTAGCAAAGTGCTAAATCATGTTAACAATATGGCAAAATATGTAAGCAGCATGTTAACTCATGCTGACAATATGCTAGTAATGTGTTAAAACATGCTAATTAATTCTAGGAATGTGTTAAATCATGCTAGCAAGGTGCTAAATTGTGCTAACAATATGTTCATGCTATCAACATTTTAAAACATGCTAGCAATGTGTTAAACATGCTCATTAATGCTAGAAACACTTTATATCTAGCAAAGGTGCTTAATTGTACTAACAACATGTTCATGCTAACAACATGTTAAAACATGATAGCAACATGCTAATTCATGTTAGCAAAATGTGTTAAATAATGTTACCAACATGCTAATTCAAGTTAACAAAATGTAAAGACATGCTAACAACATGCTAATTAATGCTGTCAAAGTGTTAAAACATGGTACTTCATGCTAACAATACATTATTTAATGCTAACAATGTATTAAAACATGTTAATTCATGCTAACAATGTGTTAAATCATGCTAGCAAGGTGCTAAATTGTGCTAACAACATGTTCATGCTATCAACATTTTAAAACATGCTAGCAGTGTGTTAAAACATGCTCAATAATGCTAGAAACACTTTATATCATACTAGCAAGGTGCTTAATTGTGCTAACAACATGTCAATGCTAGCAACATGTTAAAACATAGCATCATGCTAATTCATGTTAGCAAAATTTGTTAAATAATGTTACCAAAATGCTAATTCATGTTAACAAAGTGTAAAGAAATGCTAGCAACATGCTAATTAATGCTGCCAAAGTGTTAAAACATGGTACTTCATGGTAGCAATACATTATTTCATGCTAACAATGTATTAAAACATGTTAATTCATGTTAACAATGTGTTAAATCATGCTAGTAAGGTGATAAATTGTGCTAACAACATGTTAATGCTAGCAACATGTTAAAATAGGCTAGCCATGTGTTAAAACATGCTAATAAATGCTAGAAACATGTTAAATAATGCTAGCAAGGTGCTAAATTGTGCTAACAACATGTTAGTTAATGTTAGCAACATGTTAAAACATGATGTGCCAATTCATGTTAGCAACATATTAATTCATGTTAAAAATTTGTAAAATATGTTAATTCATGCTAATAACATGCTAATCATGTTAACAACATGTAAGCAACATGTTAATTCATGTTAGCAATGTGTTAAATCATGCTAGCAACATGTTAATTAATGCCGCCAAAGTGATAAAACATGCTACTTCATGCTACCAATACGTTATTTCATGCTAACAATGTGGTAAAGCATGCTAATACATGCTAGCAATGTGTTAAATCATGTTAGCAACATATTAATTCATGCTAGTGCCAAAACTAAAGCATGCTAGTAACATTTTTTACTTTGAGTAAAACTTTCAAACTTCAAGCTGTTCAAACTATTTCAAACTATACTCATCTAGTTTTTATACTATTCTGTATTGAATGAAATTAAGTTATAATTAACATTATATGCAATGCATTCTGGAATGGGACACATGTGACGCTGCCCTAAATTTTGGCCAGAACGAGGTATCATATAAGCCAGCATAAGGTTGGATCAATCTAGCATTTGGAGCAAAGATGCCTTAAAATACTGTCTAGATAGGTAGCTGAAGTATTGGTACAGATCTACTGTTTCTAGTGAAGCTAGTGAAAACAAGCACCTCAGTTCACCTGACAAGGTTTTCTCTGACCCAGGTTTTCAGGTCTGTTATAAGGACAAACAAGCTGATTTGTACTGCACTATCATACCCTTCCAAAACAGCAGGTGCATAATGAAGCCATTTGTCAAATCCACTCTATGGGAACAGCAGCAAAATAAGAATCCAGCTCAACCTGCCAGTTTTCCTAGAACAAAGCAGGCAGGAAATAGAAGTGTCCTTCTAAATGTTTTGAAATAAATTGTTATTGCTTTAGGCTATTATTCCCTTAGGTGTGTTATCAAGAGCAGTCAGATAAATAGCTGAAACAAAACGGGTTTGGAATGCAAAGACTCTTCTGACATAATTATTTGGGCTCCCAATTGAGCAGGTAGACACATTTAGAGTGATATAACAATAAATAGCCATAAATTAAATTCACAATTGGGTCCTGTTGCCACAATTCAGTCAAGGTCTCTCTCAGGCATGTATGCAGCATATGCAATTCTCTCCATGCTCTGTAATTTATGCATAACAAGCTAGGAATCCTAACCGTTCAACACAAACTTGACAGGGTGATAATGAAAGAGTGCTACACACTCAAGCCAGTTAACCAGCCAGCAGGTGTTTCCAAAGCCACTGCTCACACTTTGTCACACACCTAACAGTGCTGTTAGATGGTAATGTGCAAATGAGCTTTGTTAAGCAGTCATTATATTGTAATGAATAATGTTGCTCCGGGGAAGCACTAATTCAAAGTTGGTTAATTATCACAGTCATCTCTGTGAAAATGCGGCACTGTAATACTTAAAGCGGCCCACACTTTCCCGATTCATCCTTGTTGATACTGAACATACTGCTGGTTTATTCCTCTTGAAGATGAAGGATCTCTCTGAGGGGAGTCAGATATGTCTAATCGATCTGCACTGTTTATCCAGGGGAAAAGCGAGATGTTCCCTGTTTCCTGCCGATTATATTTGTACTGAGGTTTAGGGCGACTCAAGCCGAACTAATCTATATTGCTCTGTAGTTTTTCACCTGCAATGGATTCCAGATGAGTTATCTTTTCTGCTTCTGACACCCTCCTTGGCAAACTCTCCCCACCTTCAAGTGTGACCATATTCCATATTTCCGACTTACATACTCATTCTACATGAGAAAATTGTTATTTATTTTATTTTTCTATTATAGCCAGCTTCACAATCACTCTGCACCATCAAGTACTATATTTTCTTCAGATACAACTGCAAGGAGAGGCCCCTGGGGTAACCTAACATGCTTCACTCAAGGGCACAATGGTGGCACAGCAAAAGTGTGATCACAGTTATTCTCTAATTCCTAGACCACTGATAATTCATACTGACCCTTTGACTGCAACCCAGATCCTTAAGCATTGAGCTATCAACTTGATTGACAGCTTGATTACACTCTGATTACCTGGGCCAAAGATGCTTTAATTATATCCTTGCTGTATCTCTTTGCTAAAAGTCTGCTTTGTAAAGCTGAAGTATGTTTCATTTGCCACTACATCCTTGCACAATTTTATGTTATGACCTCAAAACACTTTTACTAGTACATGATTTGTAAACGAATACATTTTGACGTTTGCATAACATAACAAGCTCCATACATATGGCTTTTCTGACATAGTAAACTTGCACGGTAGCTCGCTGGTACAGCATTCCAATTGTGATGTGGAACTCTTGGGTACGAGTTACAATAATGCAAAAAGCAAAGATTTGCAAGAAAACAAAGCTGTTTTTATCTCACATTTGCTTTTGCTTTTCACTGGACATTTCACTTTAAAAGTGTTGCGAAATGAGCAAGAATCAATGCAATATTATTTTGCATTTTGTCGCCATAGGCTGTTTCCCCCCAATGATCCTAGGTTGTGGATTTTATTGTACTAATTGGTAGGTCCACTAGGTGGCAACAATTACAACTGCCAGTGGCTTTTAAGGACTTGAAATGCATAAATGATTTAGAACTTTATTTGGACACTTTGCTAACACGAATTAGCAGACTGTCCTTCAAAAAAAAAAAAAAAAGACCCTATAGGTCATTTTTCAACCACCTTATTATGACGTATATTTACGTTTTAAAGTCATGCGCCCTCTAGCTGGCATAAAAATAATGACAGTGTTGTGTTACATCTGTTGTCCTGAAATGACGTATGACTGTCGTTACCAATCAAAATGCGTGTTCATTTAAATGCAACGTGGACTTTTTACACCATTTCTCCTATTTCCATTTAGCAAAATTATTTTTTTTAACAACTACACCTACCCTACCCCTAAACCTACCCTTAGTGATTTATAGTGCATATACACTTTATGAGCACATGCTTTCCCTGGGATCAAACCCATGATCGCACGATCACATGATTGCATATTGTTATTGCAATGCTCTGACAATTGAGCTACCCGAGCTACTCGAAACCCGAAATATGACGCAGATAAAAGGGAACAATGCATTAAAATGAAAGTGTCCTGTTGTCGATAGGGGCTCAACTTGCATTTTGTCGCCATAGGCTTTTTTTCCCCCAATGGTCCTGGGTTGTGGATTTTACTGTACTAATTGGTAGGTCCACTAGGTGGCAACAATCACAACTGCCAGTGGCTTTTAAGGACTTGAAATGCATAAATGATCTAGCACTTAATTTAGAAATGTTGCTTGCATGACTTAGCACTTTGCTAGCATGAATTAGCATGTTGTTAGAATATTTGGACACTTTGCTAACACGAATTAGCAGACTGTCCTTCACAAAAAACTTTTTCAGTCACCTTTTTATGACCTATATTTACATTTTAAAGTCATGCACCCTCTAGCTGGCATAAAAATAATGACAGTGTCGTGTTAAGTCTATTGCTGCGTTCCAATTCGCCTACTTATACTACGCCCTAAAAGTATGTACTCTTTCTGTGTACAAAAAGTACTTACTTTTGAGTTTGTAGTAAAAGAGTAGACAAGCTTTGGGACATACTAACACGTCATACAATCGCGTCTTTTCTCTCTGTCGCATCCTGTCACCGTAAACTGGCCTGTCAATCATCTTACATCCTCCACATTTCATTTAGCTAATTTCCTACCGTATCGGAGTGAAATGCAGCACGTTGATCTGCAGTCGCGGGTCTTTCATGTGGAGAACTCTCCTCATATTAATGAATAATGATGCATTTAAAAGTTAATGGCCAATCAGATCTTCATTAAAGTCCACATTGGTATTTGCAGATGAAAAATAACACGGGTAACATTAAATATATATTTTCTATCAGGTTAAACTGATTATTAGTCACTCAAATCGCTCAGCGTCGATTGCATATATCCGCCATGTTTTGTAGTTTTTTAACACTTTTTACTCGTGCTTGTAGTTCTGAACTGAATCCTCATCCAATGCGCAATGGGTTGTGGGCAATATTAGCCTCTATAGTGTGCACGGATCCACACTTCGAAAATCTACCGGAAATAGTAGACCATCCTGGGACTTTTGGCATACTCTTTTCAACATACTATGCTTTGGGACACACTTATTTTAATCTCACACACTATTTAGGATGGATAGTATGGACATTGGGACGCAGGGTATGACTGTCGTTACCAATCAAAATGCGTGTTAATTTAAATGCAACATGTGGACTTTTTATACCATTTGTCCTATTTCCATTTAGCAAAATTATTATTTTTTTTTATTAACAACTACACCTACCCTACCCCTAAACCTACCCTTAGTGATTTATAGTGCATATACACTTTATGTGCAATGCATTCCCTGGGATCGAACCCACATGATCACATGATTGCAATGCTCTGCAATGCTCTGCCAATTGAGCTACGAAAAATCCGAAATATGATGCAGATAAAAGGGAACAATGCATTAAAAACGAAAGAGTCCTGTTGTCGATAGGGGCGCAACTTTAGCAAATGCTCATATGGGTCGTATTTCAGGGAAGTGACAAACAACCTATATGGGCATATATGCTATCATGATTTAGCACATTGCTAATGTCACAATCACCAGCTGGCGTGCCCTAGATAGTCACCGGAGGGCACTCCACCTCAGACCTTTGCCACTCATTCATGGACTTCATCCCCCATGGTCCTTTGCATGGACTCATCATCACTGATCATATCCACCTGTGCACAATTACATTGTTAACCCGGTCTATATAATCTTGTAATAATATACAATCAGTAGTTGCGTCCCAAATGATGCACTACACACTATGCACTTATACACTATGTACTTGTGCACTATGTACTTGTGCACTATGTACTTGTGCACTATGTACTTGTGCACTATGCACTCATCCATGTAGAGCGTGAATTGTATAAGGTTATTTTGTCATTTAACAACGGAGTCCGATCCTCCCTTCCCCTCAACTACGTAATTAAAGCTGTGACAGTCGAGTGCACGAAGTGTCCAACATTCCACACTTAGTTTTTTCCGTTAATTAAGTGCATCATCTGGGTATTTAAAGTGTACTTTTTCTTTTTGGAATTTTCAGTGTGAACACACTATTTATACTTAAAAATGTCATAGAATAGTGCATAAGTACGCGAATTGGGACGCACCTAGTCTATTAACACATTGTTAGCATTAAATAACATGTTGATAACATGATTTAACACATTGCTAATATTAATTAGCATGTTTTAACACATTGTTAGCATGTTGCTAACATGTTTTACCACATTGTTAACATGACTTAGCACTTTGTTAGCATAAATTACCATTTTGCATGCATGAATTAGCATGTTTAGCATTTTGCTAGCATGAATTAGCATGTTGCTAGCATGTTTTAGAATGTTGTCTTAAGAAAGTTAAGCTTAACTAGTGATAGACAGCTTACAGACAAGGCTTAAGCTAGTTCCAGACTAAAATGCATTTTTGAGATGTTTTAAATGAAAGCAACTTGTACTGACTGATCTTAAAATATGTCAGTGCCATTGTTTTGTCTCAGGATGCACACCAGTAATGTTTTTTTCTAGTGTACATTTAGGAAAGCTTTTTAAATATCCTAATTGAACTAAGGCCTAATCCTGGTTTAGGCTAAGCCCTGTCTGTGAAACCAGGCCTATAAGTTTTATTGTACAAAAGTTTTGACCCCCTCAGTGAAAGTCTAAGGAACATTTCATAGATTTGATCGTCCGTTTAATGAAAATTGTAAGTCAGATCAGTTTGAAGAGATATAGCAACCTGAGTCAGAGCAGTTTGAAGGTCTCACCTGAGTTTGGTGGTTGTAGCTTAAAAGCTTTAGGAGGAGATACTGTCCAAATTTTGGCTCAGAAGAGTAATAACAAGTTTAAACAGTAGATCAGTATGTTTGCTTTGTCGAGTCAACAAAAAAACAAAAGACGAAAGAAGAAACAAAAATGGATGTGCGAGAAGTTCAAAAGGTACTTACATTTACGGTCCACCCATTTTCACTGACAGGTAGAACGTTTAATTTGTACTCCATACATTTCCTAATTAGAAATCCTACGAAATCACTTTATTAAATGTGTAGTCTGAACTATGTTATTATAACCATTAGTGTCTTTAAAAGGATGTTACATATATTCTCGTTCATTGCGCTGGTTCAGTCAGCTCATTAGTTTAGAATGCCTCTTTCTAGATTAGCCTATCGATCTTATTTTGCATGTTACCAATGGCCATGCCATCTCCTATGTTAAAAATAAGGTGTATACTTCACACAAATTGTTCATGACAGCTTATATCCAAAAGAATATATTTTGAAAGGCTAGAATGCATGACCGTGTGCAAGACAGGTGGAAAAAACAAAGCATGCCGAGGACAGGCTGACAAGATTTTGTCCTCCTTTACGTAACCAACAGTCAGTGTGCAATTAATCATTCTGGCAACTCCCTCATTATTAATGTCACACTTTCTTTGTGGAATCATAACATGTGACCTTCACCTCATGTATCACCACATTAGAGGGCTGTAGAGGAGTCTGCAGTGTGTGTTGTGATGTACTCATGGCTGTGATTTTTGTTTTACTTGTTTCTCACTGCTGACAGTTCTCTGAGAAGCTCAGGCACATTGACACTAGCGCCTACGTAGCATGTAGTTGAGGTTTGTTTCTGAAGTCTGCTACGTGTACTGACACATGTCACTGAGCATAAGCAGAAACACAAGCCTCATTCTGTAGCGAGAAGCGGCTGGCAAGATTCACTCCTCATCTTGACCGCTCCAGTCAGCCTTGTGTAATGCAACAGTTCCTGAGCATCTGCCCTGCTCTGAATGGGAGGAGTCACCTTGTGTAATTCTTCAGTCTGCTACTGAGGCGGAGGCTCGGCCCACTCCTGTAGTCTGTCAGAAGACATCAGGCTCACAGCTGACACCAGACTCACTCAGTCAGCCCGCTGACTGCAACCTTGCAGGATTCGCCTGCTGCACATTAGTCTAGTCAAGTCTTTTTCACATGCACTGAACCACAGCCAAAAAAAACAATGCCAGAAGATTCACATTTTGGTGCAATTGTGTTATTTTAAATTGGGTTAGCTTCTTTGTGCCCTTGCAAAAACTGTTTATTAATACCTGCAGTTAATATGTGTCAAATTATTCCCAGTAGTGGTGAACCTACAGCAAACCTTTGGTTAAAAAAAGCCCCGAACATTGCCAAATTTAACTGTTTCCTCAAATATGAGCAAGCAGTGGATGAAAAATTGGACCTGTGGACTTTTAGAAAATATTTTTTTTTAGAAAACAAAATTGTTACACTCTCTCTAGTTTATTTAAAAATGTGCACTAACATTGTCCAACAGTACATACATACATGCATAGACAGAAGAAAATCGAACTAAGACAGAATATATACACTGATCAGGCATAACATAATGACCACCTTCCTAAAATTGTGTTTGTCCTCTTTTTGCTGCCAAAACAGCCCTGACCCGTTGAGGCATGGACTCCTCTAGACCCCTGAAGGTGTGCTGTGGTATCTGACACCAAGATGTTAGCAGCAGATCCTTTAAGTCCTGTAAGATGTGAGGTGGAGCCTCCATGGATCGAACTTGTTTGTTCAGCACATCCCACAGATGCTCGATTGGATTGAGATCTGGAGAATTTGGAGGCCAAGTCAACATCTCAAACTCGTTGTTGTGCTCCTCAAACCATTCCTGAACCATTTTTGCTTTGTGGCAGGAGCATTATCCTGCTGAAAGAGGCCACAGCCACCAGGGAATACCGTTTCCATGAAAGGGTGTACATGGTCTGCAACAATGCTTAAGTAGGTGGTACGTGTCAAAGTAACATCCACATGGATGGCAGGACCCAAGCTTTCCCAGCAGAACATTGCCCAAAGCATCACACTGCCTCCACCAGCTTTCCATCTTCCCATAGTGATTTGATTGATTGATCAGACCAGGCCACCTTCCTCCATTGCTCCGTGGTCCAGTTCTGATGTTCACGTGTCCACTGTTGGCTCTTTTGGTGCTGGACAGGGGTCAGCATGGGCACCCTGACTGGTCTGCAGCTCCATACGCAACAAACTGATGCACTGTGTATTCTGACACCTTTCTATCAGAACCAGCATTAACTTCTTGAGCAATCTGAGCTACAGTATCTCGTCTGTTGGATCGGACCACACGGGCATCAATGAACCTTGGCGGCCCATGACCCTGTCTCCGGTTCAACACTGTTCCTTCCTTGGAGCACTTTTGATAGATACTGACCACTGCAGACCAGAAACACCCCACAAGAGCTGCAGTTTTGGAGATGCTCTGACCCAGTCGTCTAGCCATCACAATTTGGCTCTTGTCAAACTCACTCAAATCCTTACGCTTGCCCATTTTTCCTGCTTGTAAAACATACCAACTTTAAGGATAAAAAGTTCACTTGCTGCCTAATATAACCCACACACTAACAGGTGCCGTGAGGAAGAGATGTTATGCCTGATCGTTGTATAATTTACTAAATGATTTACATATAAAAACATAAGCAAATATAAGTGTTTGCCACTATTGGACAACATTTTATCTCAAATCTTTTGCAAACTTAAATGTCTTCCTTGGGCAAACCTCAGGCAACAATAAAGACTTTGGCACTACTGGCAAACAGTTTTATGGCAAATCTTTGGCAAATATGCAGCAACTGACTGAAGAAGAACAGACTTGTTGAAAAGTGCACTGTAAATCGTGGCTTTGTGAATGGTTGTGTTTAATGCCACAATAAACGATGATGCTGTGAGCTGCCTATCTGCTGTTTTATTTAGACAATGCCAGCTTTATGCCAACTGACAGTCCATCTTCATCAGTTGGCTAAAGTATCAGTGCCAGATGCGCTGCACACATGAGGTGTGATCAAAAACTCAGGGTGGTACTGACAATCATTGAAACATGCCCACATTCCAATCATTTTAGAAAGGGCTCTCTCATTACATCTGTGGGTGGGATGGAGGACCTTGGTTTTCCATTTAATTCCCCCGTCCAGACATCCGGTTGTATCCAAAAAGTGAAGATGATCCAAAACAACCCAATAGTTCAGTTATATTAATCTAAAGTTAATACAGCACAGAGGATTGTCAGCAGTTGACAATTTTGTTTAAATGCTTCCTTGTGATTTCCCAAATGT
This sequence comes from Chanodichthys erythropterus, assembly GCF_024489055.1. NCBI lineage: Eukaryota > Metazoa > Chordata > Actinopteri > Cypriniformes > Xenocyprididae > Chanodichthys > Chanodichthys erythropterus. The sequence goes on from NC_090231.1 coordinate 56,583,548, forward strand.
CACTCTGTAGGAGGCCACTTTAGATGGATCAGTAATGAGACTCTGCATATCCCTTGTGCCCCTCCGTTTTGGCAGGCGCCTACTGTGACAACTGCCTCTGCTGACTGGACACGCTTCCACATTTTTTGATATAAATGTGTTTCGCACAACCAAAGCAATTTAAGAGGATGAAAACATCTTAGGGGCAGTTTGGGGCTGCGATTCAAATATTGATGCCTGCTAATATTAGGCATTCATCCAATGTATTTATGATATCCCATTGAATGTGTCATAAAAAGTATATTATATAACATATGACAGTGACTATAATAAAGGAAAAATCATTTAAAAATCTAGTTTAACACATGCACCATCACCATGTTCTTAAAAATCTACTTATTATATTTATGCTTTCATGTTTTGCAAAACCATATCCTTCAATTAGGTGAAGGATAATCCACTTCTTACCTCCAAGACTGTGTTATGATCTATATTATTTATATTGTTTGTATTAGGCTTATCATTATTGCTGATCACTGATGTTGTGCTTTGATATTGTAATATTTACCATTATATAATCAAAAAGGCGTATAGAAAAGTTTATGAAAGTGTCACTTTACAATACAACAGCAAAATATATAAGTATAGTATTCTATGTTACATTAATACCCACTGTGCGAGCTGTCTCTTTAATACCACGTGATTTATATACATCTTGCCGCTGATTGGGCTAACATTTCTGACATGCCCACCAAACAATAGAAAACGCATGTTGCACACCGTTTCCAGGAAACATGTAGTTGCGCACCGGTTTGAGCTTGAACGTGCCCCAGGTTCCTCCATCATCCAATCACAGCGCACTCCCTCAGTTCTGATCACATGCACCTGTCACCCATCAGCACCCAATCATCACCAATACTTAAAGGATTAGTTCACTTTTAAATAAACATTTGCTGGTAATTTACTCACCCCCATGTCATCCAAGATGTTCATGTCTTTCTTTCTTCAATCGAAAAGAAATTAAGGTTTTTGATAAAAACATTCCAGGATTTTTCTCCTTATAATGGGCTTCAATGGACACCAGATGGTTCAAGGTCCAAATGACAGTTTCAATGCAGCTTCAAAGGGCTTTAAACGATACCACACGATGAATAAGGGTCTTATCTAGCGAAACAATCGTCATTTAAAAAAAAATAAATAAATAAAAATGTAAGTTTTATAAGCACAAATGCTCGCCTTGCTCTGTTCTCGGATGCGCATTCGTGACGTCACGCAATACGCAATTACGCTGAAAAGGTCACGCTTGACATAGGCGGAAGTACCAAGTCAGTGTTTACAACTTGAACGTGCAAATAGTCAAACGCCATTTACAAAAAAAGGCAAAACAACAACGTCGGACGAGGAGAAGATGAGTTTTTCACTCTTCCCTACCTTTTTGAACCAGAATACACAGAGGAAGAAATTAGGCAGATGGAAGAGACTGCTGCGGCGACACACACTTCTCCAGCATCGGGCAGACGTGGTGGTGCAAATGCCAACCATTGCCAACAGAGGAAGAATCTCAATGCTGCCACGACTGGACCATTTCAATCCCGCCATTTGAATCAGTCGGTGAGTCCCTGTTTCCATCTCGCTTCATTACTGGACAAAATGGATTTCCACCGTTACTAAGCAACAGCATCGCACACCAGACGCGAAGCTCAGCACCGCGCCACGTCTTTAAAATTCGAACGCATTGTTTTCTATGAATGTACACACCGGTGGCGACATTCGGCGCCTGTCCGCGGTGCCCAGCTACGACTCAAAATCCTGCCGCGCCACAGAGCGCCATGTACATTGTTTTACATTAAATGTATGATATATTTCTCTCAAATCGTCATTAATGTACATACTGACTTCACCCTGTGCTGCAAGATACATTAGTTTTACACTTTAACAGCTTGAATAAAGTCTAAAAATGTATAATAAACGTAGCCTTTTCTTTCATTTTGCTCTGTTGTGCCATTTTCCATGTACCTCAGTGCAAAATATTAAAGCATATGTAACGTTTCCCTGTTGATGTAAAAAAAAAACCTATAATGTGCGCGTCCGGTGTGCGACCCCCTTTAGAGGTGTTTTTGTTCTGATGGAGAAGGGTATGACAGACTGATGGCACTGACAACACAGGATGGAAGAACCATTAGTTGTTTTACATTACATTAACATTTTTCAAATCCGTTAAAGGATTGTTACGCTGCAATAATTAGGTCGGCCGGAACCAAGAACATTTCCTATAACACTAGATATACCTGTACATCAGAATAAGAATGGCATCTACGCTAATATCTGTCTCTCTGCTTATCCTGAGGTTTGCCGGGTGCTGGATCCAGGCCGTATCCAGATCAGATGGAGAACCTGCATCTGGACCTGACTACAACGTAGCCCAGGAGACAATGGGCCTAAAGATCCAATTCTGGCTGCATCTATAATTCAGATTTTTAATCCCCGTATCCGCTTACATATATTTATATATAATCGATTTTTAATCTCTATAATAAAAATGTACAATTCAGATATTGATCTCCATATACATTTACATATATATATCTTCCAAGGGGTTTTTTCCCTCCTAGGACTTTTTTCCCAGTGCTAGCACGCTGGGTTTTTCTCCTAGGGGGTTTTTTCCACCCCTGGAAGTCAGCCGACATTGGCTTAATGTAGCACCATCTTGTATGTATTACATATTACCACGCTTGTTTGTACAGTTTTAACCACTTCCCTTTTTTTCTGTGCTTCTAATATGTAAAGCTGCTTTGAAACAACTACCAATTGTAAAAGCGCTATATAAATAAATTTGACTTGACTTTTACCTTTTTTTTGTAAACGGCGTTTGACTTACCGTGTGTCTCAATCAGCTCCCTAGTTCAGTAAGTTAGTCACGGCACTGATCAGGGAATCTGCCACATTCACTTTCATGATATACTGATTCACGACCTAGGGTACTAGGGAGCTGATTGAGACGCAGGTTAGTATTTGCACGTTCAAGTTGTAAACACCGACTCATACTTCCGCCTATGTCAAGCGTGACCTTTTTAACGTAATTCCGTATTACGTGACGTCACGAACGCGCATCCCGGAACAGAGCACGGCGAGCATTTGTGCTTATAAAACGTAAACTTTTTAAAAAATTTTTTTTAAATGACCGATCGTTTCGCTAGATAAGACCCTTATTCATCTTCTGGTGTCGTTTAAGGCCTTTGAAGCTGCATTGAAACTGTCATTTGGACCTTGAACCGTCTGGTGCCCATTGAAGCCCATTAGAAGAGAAAAATCCTGGAATGTTTTCATCAAAAACCTTAATTTCTTTTCGACTGAAGGAAGAAGGACATGGACATCTTGGATGACATGGGGGTGAGTAAATTATCAGCAAAAGTTTATGTAAAAGTGAACTAATCCTTTAAGCTCACCTCTCACCTCAGTCTGTTGTCTGGTCTCGTTCACACGAAGGACTCCTCAAGAAGATCTCCCTATCTACTTGATGCCTACCTGCTATACTCCAGCTTGTTTTCCAGTCTCCTTGTTCCCATCATCTGTGTGAGTGTGTTCACCTGCTAACCAGTCTCCAGTCATCCTTTCTACACGAAATCTGCAATTAAAGGACAGTACCAGTGTTATATCTTCACCTCATCTAATATTCCTTCCACCGTCTTACCACCTCATCTGTGTTTACTCTGCTGTTTCCCAATAAACATACCATCTGTTTGCAATCCATGTCTCCAGCTATTTCGTCCGTTACAGAAACAATTCAAACACAATTTCAATCTTTTATTAGTATTAACCAAATCACAGCAAGTGCGCTTACCCTTTTTCTTTTGTCTCAGAACATAATAACAGCTATGTTGATTCTCTTGAAAAATATATCATTCTCGGTTGAAGTAATTAAGATGTGTTGTCAAAAACTGACTGCAGATATTAACATCTATCCTTGAATTGGTTTCACAAGGAATTGGTGATCATTAGAGAAATATTATGGAGAGAATTCCAACTTGAGCTTGTATTTCAAAATGAAAAATCTTCACATATACAACAGTTTTGATTTCACTGGTGTAATGCCTAAGACTCTGACCGTTCAGTTATTCTAGTGTTTGGTTCTGGATGCAAAGGGGCAGAATGTGAGCGAACTTAAGCAGATTCCTGTGCAGAGAGCAGCTTTTGCCTCAGGCAGAAGAAGTGTGTGTGTGTGTGTGTCTGTGCGCTACTGTGTGTGCCTGAGCCTGCTAGACAGGAACCCTACAACAAAAATTGAGCTTTCTCATGCCTGCAGAAACTCATTATGTGTGCTGTTTCATGTGAAAGCCAGAGAGTCATGGTCAGATGCAAAAGTAGCCTCAGCAAGGGAAGCTGTGACACTACTGAGAGAAGAAGTAAGATTCAAGTAGACAAAAGTAACACTCCCACTGAAACAGAAAGAACATTTCTGAACTAATATGTTACTAGACTAATATTTTGCTTTAATTTAAATATGTTTAATATATACATACACTACCGTTCAAAAGTTTGGGATCAGTAAGATTTTTTATATTTTTAAAAGAAGTTTCGTCTGCTCACCAAGATTGCATTTATTTAATTAAAACTACAGTAAAAACGGTAATATTGTGAAATATTATTATAATTTAAAATAACTGTTTTCTATTGGAATATAATTTAAAATGTAATTTATTTCTGTGTTGGAAAAGCTGAATTTTCAGCATCGTTACTCCAGTCTTCAGTGTCACTTGATCCTTCAGAAATCATTCTAATATGATGATTTTCTGCTCAAGAAACATTTATTATTATTATCAATGTTAAAAACAGTTGTATACTTTTTTTTCAGGATTCCTTGATGAATAGAAAGTTCAAAAGAACAGCATTTATCTGAAATACAAAGCTTCTGTAACATGATACACTACCGTTCAAAAGTTTGGGGTCAGTAAGAATTTTTATTTTTATTTTTTTGAAAAGAAATTAAAGAAATTTATTTTTTTTTTTTCAGCAAGGATGCATTAAATCAATCAAAAGTGGCAGTAAAGACATTTATAATGTTACAAAAGATTAAATTCCAAATAAACTCTGTTCTTTTGAACTTTCTATTCATCAAATAATCCTGAAAAAAATATTGTGCACAAATATTTTGTACATCTGTACACATTAAATGTTTCTTGAGCAGCAGATCAGCATATTAGAATGATTTCTGAAGGATCATGTGACACTGAAGACTGGAGTAATGATGCTGAAAATTCAGCTTTGCATCACAGGAATAAATTACATTTTCAAATATTTTCAAATAGATGCGTGCTTTTGTTAACACTGTCAGTTAGGTTTAGGGCAGAGTTTAGTGTAGGTGGTGCATTATTTTCAAGCATGATAGATCATTAACCTTTTAGCACCACTCACCGAACATTTGATTTCCGAACCGCCGCAGTATGTGAAACAACCAACATAATACATTTTTTTTTTTGGCAGATTCACCTTCATATGTTTCAGATAAAACTGAATGCGGATTTAAAGCCACTCACTTTTCACTTCGAATGTGTCACGAAACTTCACAGAAATGTTGCAGGGCCTGGTTTGAATAAAACAGCTTTTTCTAGGTCAATGATATAGTCTTCATTTCATGTGAGTGTTTAAAATATATATATTTTTAAAGCATGAAAAGGTCATTTCATCAATAGGCCTACATTATGTTACAATACTTTAAGTAAGTCATTAGTAGGTTGGCTTCATTTTTTTTTTTTTTTTTTTTCATTCAGTGGTGCAGAAATTACATACTTCACCTTTAAGCTCTGTAAAAATGGTATAAGAGGGTGTATTACCCTGGAGTGAAATTAGCAACCATTATATTCAAAATCAAGAGCACAGCATGAACGATCCTTTCTGATTCTCACTCCAGCCATTAGTTAATTGATTGGGCGCAGAGCACTGCTCAATGTGTGCTATTTAATTGAGAATGTTTCTCTTTTAAACTAAGAAACTTCAGGAAAAAAACGTAAAAGAAAAACTTTCAGTCTCTCTGAGCCGCACTCAGGCAAAAAAATTACAATTTTGTCATAGTCACACACATGTTTCTTTCTTCATGAATGGAAGAGTTTTGAAGATTATTCATGCTGCTTTTTTCCACACAATAAGAGTAAATGGTGACGTTGGGCTGCCAAGCATCATATGGGTGTAATGTTTGTACTAATATTATGAAAGTAAAAATAAAATATGACTCGTTCATGGATGTGACTTATCTGTTTTGTTTTATTTCTGATGCATATTCAGACGTGACTTATTTTCCAGGTAATAAGGCAGTCCTTAAAGGCATTTAGCTTATTACCTATTGAATTTATTTAAGGTTGATGGGCCATGTTTAAAAGTTAAGAAAGTTTCTCAACTCCATCCCTCCAGTGGCTTGTCTTTCCTTTTTTAACTTGCCTTTGTGCAGTCACTGTATAATTGATTTTGCCGTGTCTTTGCTCCAGGAGACAATTAACAGCAGATTAGGCCTTTTCTCTTAAATAGTGCAACTTCTCCCAAGTCATTATTAAATCCATCACAACAGAAGAGGCGTGCACTAATTAACATGAAAAAACAAGGTTTATGAGAAAAGCTAAACTTGAAAAATTAATGCATGATGAAATCTACACTTTTTAATGTGTTTTATTGCCTGCGGCAGTGTTGAATGTCACATATTTATTATGTACTTGGAAATAAAGCAGAAGATTGACACTCGACCTGATATTTAGACATAATGTCTGTGTACAGGCAATGGAATTTCTATTAAATGGTCAAATTATGCTTTTTTTTTAAAAAAAATCTTTGTTTTGTTTCTTGGGGTTAATAGAATAGTGATCATGCTGTAATGCTTAAAAAACAATAAATTATTTAAACAATAAATTATTTAATAAATTATTTTTCACATACAGAAAACTATTGTAGCACCTCTATTCACAGTCTGTCTGAAACGCTCTGATTGAATTCTGAAGCTCTGATTGGCCAGATGACCCAGTGCGTTGTGATTGGACAATAACCTCAAGCATGTGTCGGAAATGTTACATACATTACATAATCGTGAGTTTTAGCTTTTGCGGCAATTGTTAAAAATACTGGTGGGCCGTTATCGGCGTTAACGAGCTGCGTTAACGTGAGACTCTTATTGGGCGATAAAAAAAATATCGCCGTTAATCTATTCTCAGAGTTGGGTTGGGAGCTGGGTCTATACTACGCAAGCTATGATGACTTTCACCTTGATAGTTTAGCGCGGATGTATACCTAGCCGAACTGACCCTTCGCAAGACCCGCCCCCCTTAGTTACTGTTGCTTTGTCCGACAAGCCGTGGCGCTGTCACGCCACACACAGTGATAAATGCATCACGGAGCAAAGAGCACACTGTCAACACGTCGACAGACAAGACAGAGCAGGTTACTTATGATATTTAACAAAGTCCCAGCTTTAAAACTGTGTAGTTTTTTAAGAAATTCAAACAATAAAACCCGTTTTCTTTAATGTGTCGTGACCATGGTAGTGACAGATTGCTGTAGCGCCTCAGCTCAAGAGGCTCGTAATCCGATCATCTCTTACTACGAGTCAATTTATAGCATAAATGGGTCATCTGGCCAATCAGAGCCTTAGAATTCAATCAGAGCGTTTCAGACAGACTGGGAATAGAGATGCTGCAATAGTTTTCTGTATGTGAAAACAATTTATTAAATAATTTATTGTTTTTTAAGCATTACAGCATGATCACTATTCTATTAACCCCAAGAAACAAAACAAAAATAAACATGAATGAACATGAGAATCAATGTTGTTTCAAACGCAAAAAGATGTCAATATACAAAATATAACATAAAAAAGTTTAACTCCACCGAGGTTAATTCTCTAACTCCTATCTGCTTTGTCGGACAAAATGGCGGATTACTTTTAGTCATTTGCTGCGTTCCAATTCGCCTACTTATACTACGCCCTAAAAGCATGTACTCTTTCTGTGAACAAAAAGTAGTTACTTTTGAGCATGTAGCAAAAGAAGCTTTGGGACATACTATCACGTCATACAATCGCGTCTTTTCTCTCTGTTGCATCCAGTCCCGTAAACTGCCCTGTCAATCATCTTAGATCCTCCACATTTCATTTAGCTAATTTCCTACCGTATCGGAGAGAAATGCAGCATGCTGATATGCAGTCGCGAGTCTTTCATGTGGAGAACTCTCCTCATATTAATGCATAATGATGCATTTAAAAGTTAATGGCCAATCAGATCTTCATTAAAGTCCACATTGGTATTTGCAGATGAAAAATATTTTCAGTCATCAGTTTGAACTGATTATTAGTCACTCAAACAACCTCTCAGCGTCGATCGTGCATATTCGCCATGTTTTGTAGTTTTTAACACTTTTTACTCGTGTTTGTAGTTCTGAACTGAATCCTTCTACAATGCGCAATGGGTTGTGGGCAATATTAGCCTCTATAGTGTGCACGGATCCACACTTCGAAAATCTACCGGAAATAGTAGACCATAGTAGACTTTTGGCATACTCTTTTCAACATACTATGCTTTGGGACACACTTATTTTAATCTCACATACTGTTTAGGATGGATAGTACGGACATTGGGACGCAGGGACAATTTGGGTATCTCACATATTCTGAATGTCTTCGGCAGAATTCAAATGAGCCATTTTAATCTAGATTAAAAAAAAAATAATCTATGCCCACCACTAGTTAAAAATGTTTTTGGTTTTTTCGTATCAGTTTGAGCCCGAGTCAGATTTTGAAAATGCGGATGATTAATCAGATTGATTGGAACTAAATTTGCAAGCACGACAAGAGTACGACTTGTACTCTCCCAGGTTCAGGAAGGTGTCCTCTCTAAAATGCGCTGCACAGCTCTCACTATGGCCTAACCAGGGGTAGGCTAGTTCGGTCCTAGAGAGCCGCTGTCTTGCAGAGTTTAGCTCCAACCCTGAAAAAAAACCTTCAGCTGCCTATAGCCTTAGTAATCCTAAAGAGCTTGATTAGCTTGTTCAGGTGTGTTTGATTAAGGTTGGAGCTAAACTCAGCAGGACAGCGGCTCTCTAGGACTGAAGTTGCCTACCCCTGGCCTAAGCCGTTGTAAGAATTGAAATGGGAAGGTTTAAATAAAGTTAGATGGTACACAAGATATCGCTAGTGTAATTAAATAAAGTTAGATTGTACGCGAGATATTGCGAGGATAAGGGGAGAACGGGAAGAGAGCGCGGGAGAGATGGTTCGGGAAGAACGCACATTGTAATCGGGTGGGACGATTCAGAGTCACAGTTAGAAATGTTGAAATAAACACTGAGTTCTGAGCATAGAAGTCTTGGTTTGACTCCTCTATCCGGTGGCCACAACAGATACAGAAAATAGCCAAGAACCCACGCATAATACTCGGTAAGCACGGATTCCTTAAGACACAAATCCGAGTATTACACCGTCATCTCGTGGGCGGTCATGTGTTTTAGTGCGCAAGACCCCATTTCGCGTGCTGATGTGCACGGCCTCTTTTGTAACTTTGCACGCGGCTCTGCTTCCAAAGATGCACAACTTCAAGGCGTCTAAATGAAAACATTTAATGAAATAAAAATAAAAAAAATGCTTTAAAACAATTTTTGCGTCCCCGACAGAGAGGAGTAGAGATGATAGGACTATAATACGTTCAGGGGTTGTTTTTGAGCATTTTGGTACCTTTTATATAACAAGAGTAAATTAAAAAAAAAAAAAAAAAAATAGACACACAAGAAAACAATAACACTTACATTACTTGTTTGCAGCACTACTGTAGAAAGCCTCTCCTGATGAAAGAGTCCTGCCAAGGTACAAGTTTTTCTTCTTCTCACCACACCACTGTTTCCTGATGGTTTAGGCTGGCCACACACATTAGAAGATTTTAAGTCTGATTTTGAGCCCAATTCGAGGCTTATCGCAAAAGATTTCTTGTCCAAAGATCCTCTATTGTGTGGTGTCATTACGATTATTTAACCCTTAAATGCACACCTCGGGTCTTTAGTGACCCAGAACATCATTCACTACCCTCCTCCTCGTTCTATTTTTAAAGTTAGACATCATCCTTCTTGGTATTCCTAAATCTAATTCATTATAAAGAATATAACAAGAAAAAAAATCATAAAATTATAAAAGAATGCCTATTTTTGTATTCATTTTTTGTAAAAAAAAAAAAAAAAAAAAACTGTATAGGGTCGATAACGACCCGAGGTGTGTATGAGTGTACTTTTTTTTTTTTCACAACAATAATTGAATCTTAGATGATGAAATAAGTGCAATTCACCTTTATACCACAAGGTGGCAATGTCTGATACACAATGCTGAAAACAAGAAAACAAAATAATAAGAAAAAACATGTACTTGCAGAGCAAGTACTGAACGCAATCAAATATGACTGTAACTCTTACTGGATCGATCTGGTGAAGCTGTCAGCGATCAAAATATTGATTTTGAAGATCTTGAAAATTCTATAGTTTTGAGAATACGTTTGAGATCGCAAATGGGCTCATATTCGTGACCTCAAACAAAAAACTAGCCTGAATTTACTGGGAAATGAGCTCCGACGAGGACAGTGATGATGGCATAAATCATCTGCTCAAACTGAGACCTTTCAAGAGATCTAGAGATCCTTCCATGTTAGATATAGATCTGGGTCGATAAAGACCCGAATATGTAAGAATGATTGGCGAAACAGTCATGCATTTAAGTTAAACATGATTGATATTTACAACTATTAATCAGGCTGCCTCTGGCATGATACCAGCGATAGCCAATAAGAGTGAGCAAGTGTCTCCTACCAGATGTTGCCTACTTCTTAGCTGAAACTTGGCAGCCATAAACATGCCACAAAAGTGGACTATTGCAAGAAGATTACCTGTATTCCTTTTTTTTTTCCTATTTTGTTTGTCACTGTAAAGCAGAATGCGTAGCTGACAACGTCGATCATCCTCTATTTGTTTTTCTTCTCAAGTCACGTTTGATCTCGTGAGTCTCCGTGAGATCTCGTGTCACTGTGAAATCGTTCCTGCATGCAACAGGTGTGTGGTGTCGCAGTCCAGTCGAATCATCTAGTGTGTACGTTCAGAGGATTATAATGCAAAAAATTGGTTATGTCCTGTGGTCTCTCACAGTTTTAAAATCTGTTAAGATTTTTAAGTGTGTCCCAGGCCTTATTGAACAATTACTCTGAGTCGCCCCCTGTTGTTTTAAATAATAGTACAACAGTGAGTGCATCAAGTATAAAAGCCTTGTCTGTTTGGGGAGGTATATGCACAGTCAGCGGAGACTCGCGGTTCAAAGCCAGGTGAGAGTATAAACAAGGCTTGAACCTCACTCCCATCCGGGTCACGGCACCAATGCAACCTCTCCGGTTCTACGTGCCCTGCTCAGAGCGGGATTCAAACCGGTGTGAGCCACTTGCACTAACAACGACGCTAAAGACCACAGCCTTGAATCAGTCGCTAGCGCAGAGGAGTGAGGTTTACCTGCACAGCTCTCACCCTCAGGCCACCGTTACATGTACACAAGCAAACTTTTGGTTTGTGCTTTTCAGGAACAGTGTTATTAATAAATCTTAACCACTGATTCCTAATTTCATACTTTTGGAGGGCCAAACGAAGGAAACACACAGCGTCTCCATGACATGGCGACAACACTGAAGCATTGCCCTCTTTCTTTGCATATGCCTTTGGCTGGACATTATGCTAATATGACACTTTGTGATGTAGACGTTTGCAGAAGTAATATCTGGACTTAGATCAAGGTGATTAGGCAGCTCTGGAGCAGTGTTCTCTGTTGGGTAGAATACATATTTTGTGGGAGACTATGAGCTTCGCTCATCTTATACATGCACAAAGAGATACATTGCACACTAAATTACATGAAAACATTAAAAAGTATAATTTAATCCCTTTGAATTGAATGAATATTTTTTTACCTAATGACATCGCAGATTTCACCAAATGCTCTTCCAGCTGCCCGCAAAATACCCTCGCACTCAATCACCGGCATGTCATACTTCAAGATGAGCCTAATACCAAGGTTGTTTCTATTCTTGTGCTTTGATACCACTGACAGGCAGGAAAAGTGGGAGGCCGAAGATCTCCATTGGGATTTCTGACTGTCTTCAGCGATATAGACAGTACAGGAGAGCAAGGCCAACAATGCCAATCAAATCCTCGAATACTACAATACTGCCAGAGGCATTTCAGAGAAAGCACAAACAGAAAAGGAACAAACGCATGAAACGAAAATGCAACATAATTTTGAATGGTTATATGTGGTTAATAGTCATTTTATTTCATAACCTTTCCTTTCACCACCACTTCTTCCACACTTCTGATTAGCACTTCAAACGGACTCGGCATCTGCTGCGGTTCTTCTTTAGGGCATCATCAGAGACTAACCCTTAATATCTGATGCTATTTGGGTCAGTCCAGTGTTTTTCTCAGCAGTGGAAGGCGGCATGACAGATTTTGGAGACAGATGAGAGGATAGTTGACATCTTGGCTGAGATGGCCATTTTGATGGACAGCACTGTAAATTGTGGGGTGATTTCACAGATGCTGGTCATCTTTTTGGTCATAGCCCAAGGCACTGAAACGGGTTCTTTTTATTGTATCTCAGTTCACATTCACAAGTGTATAAATGTAAAATGTGTAATTCTGCTTCAAAATTTGGGTGAGATGACCCACATTCAAATCTGTTCAAAGCAAGTTTTACTTATTTTTTTTCTTACATATTTAAAGCATTACATTTGTTTAAAAAATGAGTTGTGACTGTATGTAATTTATGAAATGTTTATCACAGACCTTTTACTCATTACACATACATTGAAAATTATCATTTGGAATTCCAGAGGGAATCCATGACTCAAAAATGATAATTATCACCTAGATTTTAGGACTACAATTTGAACAACTAAAACTAGGGGTCATCGGCAGTACTGCAGGGCGTCCAACAATAACTTGTCGTTTGATGTTATATAACTTTTTATTATGAAAAATTGTTTAGCTAAATGTTTCATTGCCTCTTCAAAATAAAATTAATATTTTTGCAATATGAGCATTATGACAAAATAGGGAAATACATTATTGTGGTACTATTACTATAGTCTTTCTATTCACCAAGGGGTCTTTAGTATGTACTATTTATTGAATATTGAACATTTTATAAACACAAAATGCCATTCAAGACTGTTACAGTGATTTCACCATGTTTAAAGAGGACCTTATGTTTTTTTTTTTTTTTTTTTTCTTGCTTTCTTTGTAGTTGTAGTGTGATTTCTTTAGTGTGATTGTAGTTCTGAGTTTTCTTCTGGGAACGACCCATCATAATATTACTCATTTAAATAATTCCTGTCTAAAGGCATATGCTAAATAAAGGGGTGAGGCCTGGTTGAGTTATGTTTGTAGTGTGTTGAGATGTTTTCGAAACACGCTCAAAGCAGTTGACCAATCACACTGGTGAATCCAACCAATCAGAGCACATTGCACTTGTCTTCATAGAGACAGAAACTAAACAGAGCGCTACTGACAGACTCGAAAGAGAGGTGCTGCAACCAAGTACAATATGTGAACATAACGTGTTTTTTGTACAATCAAGCATGAAAACCTATTCTTGTAGAGCCCAAAAAACAAAATCTAGACTTTGTAAAAGGGCATAATATGGTCTCCTTAAGAGTTAATGTATGTGTTGCTCTGGGCCTGACACTTTTTACCTATGGGAATAACCCGGATCATTGCTTTGTTTGAGAATAAATCAAATATCTTTTTTGATGCACTGTTTCTTTGTTTAGAATGACAATTATACAATATTCAGCATGACATAACTGGCTTTGCTTGCTTTATTTTTAATCCATTATACAGTGTTTCCAAAATCTGTAAGAGGGGGAAAGAGGGACAATATGGAAGATATTGCAGTGGGAGCAAGAAGCCAAGAGAACCCTGTGGCTGTATAATATGCATTAATATTGCATACATATATACTATATATATATATATATATATATATATATATATATATGTGTGTATTTGTGTGCCATGCGCTGTGTGGGAGAATGTGCTGTTGGCTTGCATGGAAATGTGAACTGAAACAATGAGCCTAAGCAGAGATGTGTTTGGAGAAAGCCCAATTACTGCTGCAGCTTCCAAAGTAAGGCCGTGTGCTCAGAAGAAGCATATACAAGACTTACATCACACATAGGACAATGTGGACGTATTAGTCCACCCACGTGTAGCCAGAGTGTTTTTGTGCATGTGTCTGACTGTTAGATGGTTGAAAGTTATTAACACAGACATTTACAGTGCACTGTAACAAAAAAAAGCAAAACTGGCCTACTTTTCTGCTAGGACATTATCCTTTAAGTTCATGGACATTTTAACTTTGAAGGGATAGTTCACCCAAAAATGAAAATTCTCAAATTAATTATTCAAGGCACTTGCGTCGCTTTGTAAAATTGAACCTTCGCAAAGACCCGCCCCCCTTAGTTACTGTTGCTTTGTCCGACAAGCCGTGGCGCTGTCACGCCACACGCAGTGAAAAATACATTGCGGAGCAAAGAGGACACTGACAACACGTCGACAGACAAGACAGAGCAGGTTACTTATGGTATTAAACAAAGTCCCAGCTTTCAAACTGTGTAGTTCTTTAAGAAATTCAAACAATAAAAACCGTTTTGTGGCTCTTGAATGTGTCGTGACAGATTGCTGTAGCGCCTCAGCTCAAGAGGCTCGTGAACTGATCATCTCTTCCTACTAGTTCATGTATAGCATCAAATAAACATGCATGAACATCAGAAGGAATGTTGTTTCAAACGCGGAAAGACTCTTCTATGGCGATTTGGCGTTCTGATTGGTTAGAACGCTTGTCAATCAAACTCCCTGCGAAGGGTCAATTGAGTTTAAACCTCTAGAGTCACATGGATTACTTTTATGATGTCTTTATTACCTTTCTGTGGCTTGAAAATGGTAGTTGTAGCTGTCAATGGAGGGACAGAAAGCTCTCAGATTACATTAAAAACATCTTCTGTGTTCTGAAGATGAAACGAAAGTCTTACGGGTTTGGAATAACATTTTTTGTGTGAAATAACCCTTTAAAACACAAGACAACGCAATGCGTAATTTAAAATATGGGCAAAACACGTGAAGAATCAAACAGAAATTTCTTCATATTAACACAGAACATTGGCCCTTTTTTTATGGACTTTTCTTAGAGTGATGTACACACACACAAAATATCAAACCAGCTGAAATTTATTTTAAAGAAACACAGCACAAGCACAATTTTCAAGCAAAACATTAAAAAATATGAAATATGATCAAATGATGAAGCACCTGTGCTTACTTTGCAAGGACACCTGTGTAAACTGACTAAAATCACCTTGAGAGCAGATAATCACTGCAAAAATGGCTCAGAAAGTAGTTCTAAGAAAAGATCTACATTCATTTGTTTGCGAATACACTATGTTTTGACACTTTATCTAATTAAATGAAATTCATACATTTTAAGTGTGGCTTCAGTGTCTTAATTTTGGGCCATTGTACTGCATTGATAAGGATTTCTAAAGGGAATTTTGCACTGGCATACATAGGTTTTTACAAATCTGAAAAATTTTGGGCATACGAAAAATCAGACTTTTGTGCACACGCACACTTTAAGGATGAAATCTATGCAAAGTTTTATACATAAGGCCCCGGGTCTTTCAGCATGTCAGCCTGGTACGCCTGCAAGATAGCCATCGTATGCAGTGACGCACCAGCCTGGCCCACTGCCTCCTGAATGACGTGCATCCCTTATATTGGCACAGAGCTGCAATATGCACATTAGCTACTGTAGTCTTCATCTGTGGCCTTCTCTTTGTTCCAGTGATATCACAAAATAAAATGTAAACAAATGCACCCCTGCTACTGATATACATTACATACATTAGCATTTTTTGTTTATTAAAAAGTAAAGCAACTGTAACCCTTGTTCCCTGAGAAAGGAAAGAGACGCTGCAGCATATGACGATACTTTGGGGACAGCGTGACAGTGTCTGAAGCACATGTGCAACTAGTCCAATCCTCGTGACATGTGACGGCATTACACAGAAGCTACACAGGGAAGCCGGCAACACAGCAACATCAGCATTGATAGGCTGAAGCAAGCAGGCATGCAGAAAGCATGACAAAGGGACACAGCATCTCGTTCCCTTCTCCCTGTTCCTCAAAGAGTCGTCATACGACGCAGTGCGAGTTCTCTCGAAAGCAAACCATTATATTACATGACTGGGGATTGAACCAGAGACCCCTCATACTCAAGAGTGTAAAAAAGGCCTAGTTTCATGAGTGACTGATACATATTTAACTGATGCATTTTCAAGCTTACTAAACTGATCAACTTTCCAGTCTATTACCCTGTTCAGTTTTTTTGGATTTGGGATTTAGGATTTTTGTGAATTGTTGGGACTTAACTGAGGACTTGCTGACATTTTCTTTCTTTCTTTCTTTCTTTCTTTCTTTCTTTCTTTCTTTCTTTCTTTCTTTCTTTCTTTCTTTCTTTCTTTCTTTCTTTCTTTCTCTTTCTTTCTTTCTTTCTTTCAATAATACTTTTTTCATATACATGTTGTTCTTTTGATTTTTTTTATAAAATAATATGAAAAATAATGTATCAGTTTCAACAAAAAATGTTTCTTGAGCATCAAATCATCATATTAGAATGATTTCTGAAGGATCATGTGACACTGGAGACTGGAGTAATGATGCTGAAAATTCAGCTTTGATCACAGGAATAAATTACATTCATAAAATATATTCAACAAATATTTTCAAAGAGAAAACAGTTATTTAAAATTGTAATAATATTTTAAAATATTACTATTTTAATGAATGCAGACTTGATGAGCATAAGAGCCTTCTTACAAAAACATAAACAAATCCTACCAATCCCCTTTTGAATGACAGTATATTTATCTTTTGCAATCCAAGGGCCAACAGTGGCAGATATAACAAAATAAAAATAAAATAAAATAAAATAAAAGGTTTACTCTCTATATGAGTATTTTATGTTACAGTACAGAAATATTATTTACGGGTAGAGGGGAGTTTGCAAATACTTTTGTGGTCAAATTGAATTGCGATCTCTATTTATTATGAGCTGTTAACTAGACATGCACAAATATCAACTCTCAAATCTATACAAAACAAATTTTAGATTAAAAACTCTGAAACTAACCAAGCAGATAACTAAAAGCGAGCACTAACAACAACAAATGGAACTATACAGCAATATATTGTAAATTCAAACGTTTTTGACAGTTGTGGTTATCAGAGAGAATAATCCTAAGATGAGACGGATCCGGGCGCACTGCAACCTCTCCCAGAGTCCCGTGGAATCACAGGCAAGAGGATGATAAGAACTGCAATGCAGGGGCTAATATCATCAGGGAGCAATTGAGCTGATTCACACTGAGCCCCCAGCATGGAAATGCACAGGGAACACTCGCTTTCCTCTCGCCCATTCTCGCTCTGTTAATATTACAAAGGCACAGCACTAGTATGCCAATGCCCAGATTTAATTTCAGTGATTATAGTTCATTGTGAGGCGGGCCAGGTCCAGCTTGATGGGCACTTGCATAGCTGCCCTGCAAATTAAGATTCACTCAAACAAAACACACTAGAGCGCTCAGTTAAGCACTAGCTGGGGAGGTTAATTCTGCAGCGCTCCAATCACCCTCCGATTAGCATGATCATGTTACACCTATGATAAGAGCAGACAAATGCTTCCTGATACATTTCTCATTTTATTCTCCAATTACCCTCTGAGACCTCAATTCTGTTTGAGATGTATGATGGAGATGAAACCTTATTTTGACTTTCTAAATCCATGGCTCATCGTTGTTAAGTAGCTATGAGGATAATCTTGAAATATTGCAGTATGTGTGCAGTTTCCTAGAGGCTAGCAATAGCAAGCACAAGATCCCAACTTCCTTTCAGAGCTCTCCAAATGCCACGCCTCCTCCAAAACACATGAACGCGTACAGCCAGAGTAGGGTCTGCGAAGCATCATGAGAGATGCCGATTACTTATTGTGCTTTTTCGAATATTCCCTTTCATGCAATGTGTAGCTATCTGTGTGTCACGTAATGCACAGAGACAAGAAGGTAAGATCCATATGCAGCTTTAATGGGGTACTCCAGAAACGTAATGCAAACAGGCAAAATCCACAGAAACAGTCCATACAAAAACAAGAAAAACACAAGGGAAAACCAAAACGGAGAAACCAGTAACCATACATGAAAACACCATAACAAAAGCAGAAACAAACCAGGTATAAATAGACAGACACTAATGAACAAACACAAAACAGCTGGGTGCAATGAAACGGGATAATGAGTCCGGGAAGTGTGTTATGGGAAATTAAGTCCAAGAGTGAAAACAAGAGTCCGGGTTGGAGTGCCCTCTGGTGGCTGATTAGGGCATTCCCACTAGAGATCATGACACTGTGAATGGAAACGATCTGCAAAGTTGTGAAAGCTGAAAGTCCATAATAAATAAAGTTATTGTCTCTCAAAGAATCGACTATGACCAGCCTAAACAAATAGTTAGGAATATGAATCCCACTTACTTGACGGCTACCCGTCACTGCAACACATTTGCCTAATGTTTGTTTATACGGGACGTAGGAGGCGGGAACCGGTGAACGTTTAAGACACTTTATTATAAAATAAACAAATACAAAATTAAAGTAAAATGGCGGATGATTGCCACACACACAAACATAATAAAAACATAACATAAATCCAGGCCTGGTTCTCTGTCATCCTTCACTGTCATCGCTCCCCCTTTTATGCCTCCGGAGCTACTTCGTGAGATACGAGACCGGTGTAGCATGCAGCTGACGCTCATTATCACTTGTGCCACCGACCTCGCGCCATTCGCCCCGCCCTGCTTGTCACACCCACCAATGATCTTCATTGGCGCTGTAGCTGGTTTGTGTTGTATTCTTGTCAAGAACACACTCTTTTCTGCTCTGCAAAAGCAAATTCTCTTTGTAAACATTTCCAAAGGATAAGGATGTGAAGAGACCGTGGTTAAAATGACCACAGCGATACAACAGCAGAATAACATTTTCATGATTGCTTCTCAAATCTCCATTAGGTCTAACTGGGATTTACAAAATGTTTATCAATTAAAGATGGGACAGTATTGACTTTATTTGGACCAACTTGCTCCTCAGAATCACAGCCTGTATGTACAATTAATTATTGATTCATATATTTTCTACTGAGTGTTGTTTTATATTGTATAGATCTCTGGCTAATCGGCTAACTCTTAAGTCTTACTTAAATACTTCTGCAAATCATCTGTGGCTCAGTATTACCAAAAATTGTGTTCATTAATGCAGACTGTCTGTTGTTCTTACAACTCAGAGTAATGATAAATGATGGATCAAGATTTGTTTTACAAACTTTAATATTACATCAGTCATTCACGTTAATGCTCTGCTAACATTAGCACTATTATTGATACAGTTAAGGGGGGGGGGGTAATGCTATTTCATGCATTCTGACTTATTTACACTGTTAAAGAGTTGGATTCTCATGCTAAACATGGCCAAAGTTTCAAAACACGAGTTGAACGTATGATGGAGTATTTCCGTGCCAAAAATACTCTTCCAAATCCTCACGAACTTCTGGGTCTTTTTTTCGAGTATGGGGTTGTGTGACGTCAACGGGATCGGAATTCCTTGTACGGCCACTTCTCCCAGAAGAGGAGAGTAAGAGAGCAAGAGCACGCCCATAAACGCGCTTCGTTCGGTTTTACGGAAGTCATCAGCATCGCTGCACAGGAGTAGCTCAAGAAAGATTTGTCACTTTGTTTTTAGACCACGGAATCAACAATGTCACCAAAGAATTGTGTTTTTGGTTGTGAGAGAAAGATAACTTTCCCAAAGAACCCAGTGGAGCTGAGAGATTTGTGCTCAAACATTACATTGATGCGCTCTCTGTATTTGGTATTAAAATAACCATAGAAACTAATAGTTTCAATCACTTTTTTATTGGTTAAAATGAATGGAGAATATCTCGTGTTTTTCTCGTGTCGAAGTTCTGTCATGGTAATGGGAGATTCGCTTCCAACAGGCGCTGTAAGCGGCAGACCAGTTACAACAGAATTTACATTTACATTTAGCAGACGCTTTTATCCAAAGCGACTTACAAATGAGAATAGTAGAATCAATCAAAACAACATGAGAACAACAGTACGTAAGTGCTGTGTGAAGTCACAGTTATGACAGTAACGTGCTCGTAGCAAATAAATACACAAATAGATGGATTTACATTTACATTTTCATTTAGCAGACGCTTTTATCCAAAGTGACTTGGATAATGTGCCACCTGACCAATCAGAGCAGAGCAGGCTCGCGAAAAGGAGGGGTTTAGAGAGACTGAAGCATTGGATGAGTTGTTTGAGAATCATTGAAAAATGTGGTGATGCGCAATGTATATTATGAGAAAATGAAAGTGTTTTTTTGATCTTTGATGCATGTAAACATGTTGTAGGAGGCCTCAGTGCCGCGTTAAGCCTTCGCGGGGCCCTGGGCTAACGAACGCACGATACATCCATAATCGCGCGTCTTATGCGAATGAAGATTTTAATATGAATAAGATATCAATTTAAAACATGTGGACAAAAATGGTAAAAACATTTCTAGGATGGATTGACAAAAACAACAGGCTCATATGCGCTCCTCCATCATTATGACTTTGCATTGCTGATCTAAAAATGTAAAAAATAAAATTTAAATTTAAAAACGGCTTTTTACCAAGTCCAAGTTTAAATTCGACCGATTCGACTCTGGCTTTGGAATTTCAGAATGGTCATAGCATCATTTCAGATGCGATGTGTCCGAAGATTATTCTAGTTAATTATTCTGTCACAGACTTTTTTTAATGCACGTTTTATACCTAATAAATGTACTATTAGTTTCTTCTCTAAATATGTTTTCATCACGTTTTATGTGCATTTTATTTCGTTGAATAAAAAGTATCCACCCCAACGAGTGTACGAGTTACATTTATTCACTTGTGCAATATCTTAAAATGTGCAGATGTGGCCGTGTTTTTTTTTTGTTTTTTTCAGAAAACCAATACGACTCGTTTAAAATTCTGTACCAACATTACTGCATGCATAAGTTTCAGAAACCCACCTTAAAAATGACGGTCAAATGCAATAGATCATCGTTAAGACATTGTATGGACCCTTTCTTTGTCCATTTACTAATGATTTTAGTAGTAACAACATAGATAAGCTTTAGCAAGTTATTGACAACATTATTTCTATTATGCTTCATTTTTATGAACATGCACACGGCTTCTGTCTCGCGCACAGACGCGCGTGCTAAAAGTATTTGGCTGCGGAAAGATGCGTTCGGCGTGTGCACTGCGCACTATCTAGTGGACTTTTGTTTTCAAGCACTCAATTCACTTTCGCATGGGCTGTTGTACAGTACACACACGGTCCGTGCCATCACAAAAATTGGGCTGCACGCGGACGGGGAGCGCGGACGTCTGCGAACCCTCCTGATGACGAAAATTACCCGATGCGAACGCCCGAAGTATACCTTGGTGTTAAGCATGTAATAGCGGGCCACCAATCCACCCATATGCACGTGCATACCCAGACGCTACGCACACTGTCCTGGTTGTATTCCTGCGTGCGTGTCCGCTGCGCGCCTGTGACTCTTGATTCGGGTGTGACAACGATGCGTTTTAAAACGCAAAAGAGGATTGTCTCGCGGGCCCCCCAAGTGTTCGGGGCCCTGGGCTGCAGCCCATGTTGCCCATTAGGATAACGCGGCCCTGGGAGGCCTACAAAACAAAATTAAGAACCTTATGGAAGAATATTAAAGCATAATTGGGGCACTTTAATGTTAAATTTTCTAACCCCAATCCTACACCTAATCGTAAACCTACAAAAAAGGAGCAATTCGGTCTGAAGAGTGCTAGGCAGGACGCACCTTCAGTGCACAAGATAAACTCTGATTGAGGAAATGATGCCGAAAAGTCCTCCGCTGTCAGTTTGAGGTGAGGACTTCTGAATTACTGAGGGAAAGTAAGATTAATGCGCCACTCAACTTTAAATGTCTTATCTCTCTAGAGCACATTTGGCGAGACTGTCCACTAAGGCCTAAACTTGTAATATGTTTTTTTAATTAGTACCTGATGATGATAATGAGGCTTGACAAGAGTACCTCTAAAATAACAATGATTAATGAGATTGAATCAGGTCTGTAGAAAACAAATATAGGAGCAGGTTTCCTTTACAAAGTTCTGTAACGGTCGGTGCTGAATGGCCTGTGCGGCTGAGCTGTGATGCTGACTCTAGCTTGATGAATATAAAGATGAATCACTTTCCCATGACTTATATATTTAGATTCAGAGTTTATCTTCCATTGACACTTTTAATAATTCTGTATTCATCCTGACTGAGTTTGTGTATTGCTATGTCTTCAGCAGCTCATTCTCTTGACAGTGTTGAACAAATAATCAGAGAGAGATATATTTTTCTCCTCTGCACTTCATTAACGTATTCTCTTTGTTATGAGAGTCTATGCTTTAACAACTAAGGAAACCTCTTTGCCTGTGATTTAGCTCTGTCATAACATTCATAACTTAGCTTTGACAGGGTGAAAAATGTCAGCTTCGCCATTATGCTGATTGGCGGTAGGGTCTACATTTTTAAAATTATAATATGTGATTTCTGTCCCAGTTTGAGATAAATTGTGATAGTCAAACTGAATGATGGCCTATCATTCTTATGGGCTGAGAGGAATACAAGATATCAAAGGATAGCTAATGCATACTGTATATGCATGCTTTACATTTAAAGCCCCGAGCGCTCCATTATTTAGTATTTTGAAGTACTGCAGAACAGGAGGGCAATAATTTATATGGTTCACTTACATAATCAACAATGGAATGCAAATGAAGGCGCAAGGATATATTTAAAAAACACTTCATGAACATTGCAAAAAAAGTCATAAATAAACACTGGTTATATTAGGGGTTTCACTGGTTACATATAATAAATTCTCATTACTAAGGGAAAGGAGAATGGAGGCAAGTACATACATTTTACCTGTCAGCAAAAGTAAACTCATATCTCATTATTTATATTTTGGGATACACTGTAAAATATAACACTCAAAATGATTAATTGGTTTAAATGAGACAAACCTAAATTAAACATATATATTATATATTTGTATTTAGAACTTTTGAGTTCCTGAAACTGACTCATTTGAAGTAATCTGAACTAACTTGTTTCTTTTAATTTAGAAGAACTTACATTCAACTGATCTGGGGATTTGTCTGAGGATTTCAACTTCCCAGCATGCTTTGCCATGTGTAAGGATTAGTCCATTGAGGCAAGGTGCAAAAGAACCCATGTGTAGTTTATTAACTTTCCAAAAATACAAAACAAATACTTGGCTTGGCTTAATATAAAACATAAAACTCACCAACAGTGGTTACACGGACAATACTAGACAAAGGTGTATTGCAAACATGAGGGCTTAAATACACAGAAGGCAGAACGATGGGCGTATGAGTATCAAAAATATCAAAGTATTGCGAGAGCGATTCAAAAGCATAAGGAGTCGTATGCTCTCCAATCACTCTCGTAGTACTTTGATGTCATATGCCAATCGGTTTGCGCAGTGCCGATGCATCTTGAACAAGCCTAGAGACTAATGACTAACAAGGAACACCTGTGAACAATCAAGACAAATGAACCAACAGGTGTGTTCGACATCAGCTGCGGCTGGATGCAACCCATCAGCGAGAGCCGTGTGCAGGTGGGGAGGAGCTGAAAATGGAGACGAGAAGCCGGACACTTTCTGCTTCCCGTAGTGATGCTCGCGCTGCGTTTGCATACTTTATCACAGATTTAGAGCAGTGGTCAATTTGGGCAAAAAATCACAACCATGTCACACTCAACCCCGTCACACCTACATTTTTATTATTATTATTATTTTTAAGTTTATGAAAAAGTAATTTAAAGTTAGTTGAATTCTGTCGGGAATGTTCAGAGCAATCATAAGAATACTGATTTTAGTTCAAATTCTGAAGTTAAGCCTTTGATCAAAAATTATGAGGTTGCTGTCACAAAAAGTGTCCATTTCAGGCTTTAGTATAGCAAAAGTGTGAGATTTTATGTAACTTTTATATTGTATTTTTATATTTTACATTACATGTCATTTATGTTGTGGGGTGTTCAGAAAAGTAATGCATTTTGGTAAAAAAAATGTAAAAATGTGTAAGTCCAAATCGTACCAGTTTCGTGGAATGACTCCTATGCTGCTTACTCATTCAGCAATTGTTATGCTAATCAAATCAATATGTTATGATTTAACATGCTAACATGTTAAACATACATGTTAATTTAACATGTATTTACTGAATTAGCTAGTTAAGTTTCAACTACTAAAAATATTACAGTCGAGAACTTGAGATTACATGATAAAAGTTAAATGTATTTCTGTCATAAAAACTCTCTGAGTGTTTGGCATGGTAATGAATATGACAATGTTGATATGTTGGTCTTGGCACAAATAGATCTGCTACGCTGCTGCTGCTTTTATTGCTGCTGTTGCTGCGGAAAAAGTACGGGACTTGCCACTGCCAATACATATTACACGCTGCTGTGAGCAAGTAAGATATGCTGCTGCTGTACAACACATGAATTGCCCATAGCAGATCTATACAGGTGGAGCTGGGGAAGGTGGAGGGTTTCTGAAAGCGCGCTGCAACTGCTACAGAAAATGCTCACCAAGTATTTGAAGGTTGAGCAGCAAGCTCATTGGCTACTGATACAGCAGTAACCAATCAGAGAATGATGTGATTGTAAGCAGATTGAGCCTGCGCAATCTAGAGTTTCATGACAGAAATTTGGATCAGTTAGCTTACTTCAATATTTCAAGATACGAGTAATTAAAATGTATGAGTACACAATAAAAATCTGACAGTTCAGCTTACTTACACTTCGGATTTCTTAAAATTTTTGATGTAACTGTTTACCTCAAATTTCTGCAAACTTATTTGTGTTTACAGTGTATCTATATGAAGGTAATGACAAAATTTGAGTAACCATGGGAACGTGCATATTCCCTCTTTGATTACAGGCATCTTTAAATCACAATTTCTAAAGACAAAGCTCACTGATCTCCCATTCATGCAGAATAAAGACATTATGGGTTGAACTCATCAAGGGAAAAAAAAAAGAAAATCCTTTAAAATCATAGAAATTATATTTATGTTTTATATGACCATTAAGAACTTTTTATATTTTGACATTAAATTCACACTTCTTTCCACCCTAAATTCTCATTCCATTAAATTCTCATTGTTTCTTATTATTCGAAAAGCGGTTCTCATTAAGTTAACATTAGTTTAAAACAGTAATTTTACTGTATTACAGTAAAAAATGCAATACAGTGATTTTAGATTTAATCTGATAAATTAAAAACAGTACAATACTACCTTGATGTAGAAATATTTATCATTTAAACAATAAATCATTATTTTCGGGGCATTAAAGTAATGAGAATGAGATTTATTTATTTAAATTAATTATTTTAGATTACAAATAATTTGAAAATTTCTTCATTTTTGTAATGCAAAATTCTTTTTTGTCTTTGGTTTTTAGTGAAATGTGATCTGGACATGTTTCATGAGGTTCACCCTTATATAATAGTTAAAAGCACAGAGCTGTCAACACTGCAGTAATTGTAATGTTTTCCACTGAGTATATTTTTACATGCTTAGGGCTGGAGTCTCAGGTGCATTTGACTGCTCTACAAAACACGTCCCCTCCTCCAGCAGCACCTGTAACATACCTGCCGCATGGAAAACAAAGAGAGCCTTTGTTCTGCCCCCGCGGCTTTGGATTCCACTGGGAATCATGTCCATTCTCAGCTCAGATTATACCTTGATTCTCTCCATATGCTAACCTGAACCCTCCTATTCCCCATTGTCATATTGCACTTACTTTGTGCCAGGAATAACTCATCATGTTATGTTTTTTTACTACTGCTGTATCAGGAGCAGGGCTGTGTGTGTGTGTGTGTGTGTGTGTGTGTGTGGTTGGTTGGTTGTGTTTGATTATGGACATCCACACAGTTTTATTGCCCCCATCCCCAAAGAGAGATACCTGAATAATAGATATGGGCAAGGGCAGGAAAACTGTCATCTACTCGCAGGGGAGAAACAACAGCACTTCATCCAGCTTATTGCATCTGTTTCCCTCTGCAGAAACGAGAAGCCAGCAGCACACATGAACCCTGAAAGCAAAACCCACATATCCTCTGACAAATGTAAGTATACTGGACCTCCCATGAGTTCAAAATATAAATACTTAATAATATCCACCTACCATACACCAACACCCCCCAATACACACACGTTACCTCTAGAAAATTCAAATCTATGTTTAATCTTTCCTCGACTCATCTCCTGAGAGTATGACATGCGTCAGGGCGTAAACACACCTCTCAACACATCCATGTGCCCTTTTAACCTGCACATGAAAGGTCTATCTATCTATCTATCTATCTATCTATCTATCTATCTATCTATCTATCTATCTATCTATCTATCTATCTATCTATCTATCTATCTATCTATCTATCTATCTATCTATCTATCTATCTATCAAGGACACTTCCATCCATCCATCCATCCATCACCTTTTAAGGACAATTCCATCCATCCATCCATCCATCCATCAACTTTTAAGGACACTTCTATCCATCCATCCATCCATCCATCCATCAATCCATCACCTTTTAAGGACACTTCTATC